>NC_056737.1:1665101686-1665189186 GCF_019279795.1 Protopterus annectens
ATCAACATGCATCCGCCTGACTTGGGGGGATAGCACCTAATGTTTGCATGTACAGTGACATCCTGACTCTCCTCAACTGTGAGGCAGATATCATCATGGACCACTTATACATGTACACTAGTAATACTCCAGATGTGTGCAACAGACTTGTGTGAGTTGTTAATACTACTTCAAGTCTGTTACATCTGATAAACATCCTCAAAGAGGTCATTGAGGGTATGCATGTTGACAACAGTATCATCTTGTGGACCAGGTCAAGGCATTTGACACAAATCCACACTGAAATATTCAATCAACACAGTCATATGTGGCCATAAACAGATATATCACCAAATAGGTAGACCAGTGTATGACATACATGGCATCTCACTATGTTGAAATGTGTGACATGACCTATATCTCAGGTCTAATGATCAGGTCAGTACATTAGGGGTGCCTGCCCATTAGTTAAGTGATGGACATCACATATGACATACACATGCTGTGTCCAAAGATCTACCTGAAGGACTACAGACTGTGGGCAATCATTGACTCCAACTGTGATATTAGAATAATACAGACAGTATCAACACATACCAAAAACAGCTGCCACAGCCATGACAACACCTGCACTGACAAGAAACAAAGAGGGATGTGTTGAATCAGGAAACAAACGCACCACCCAAGTACAATGTGGACATCACACCCTATAATCAGACCAATAGGTATGTGATCCATGTCTTGGGGTAGATGGTAAGTGGTACATTCACCAGCATGTGGTCACAGTGCTGACTACTCCCTTGAATTTAACACAAGTACCGGGTATGTGAAGAACATGCACATCAGAGGTCATAATACCTTCATGGTTCACAGCCTTCATCATACCAATAACTGTGTACAATGCACTTTTCTTCATGTACTTCCCTACACATCTTCCAGTGATGTATAACTGAAATGTACCACTTTTGTCACAGTGCGCTGTCACACAGCTTATTGGCCATACCTAGGTATTCTTTCTGTGGAAAATACATGACTGTCTGATAGTGTGGAACACCAATCAAGTTGTTACACCAGATGCACGCATGCCACCTGTTCTGCTGATGCACATACTACATACATAGGTGTTTGACAACATTAATGACAGCTATATCATTTGTGACAGTGTGGATTATGCTTTATATATATATATATATATATATATATATATATATATATATGCCACGCACACCAGACAACTAGCCTGTATTGCCCATACTGCTGCATACAGGCATAGCAATGTTCCTTCTAACACTTCCTGAAGATAATACAGTGCCAGGGCAGTGTATGTGGTTACCCTCATAGAGTGTGGATCTATCATAATAGTTGTTCAAGTGTGTATGCAGGCTCATCTCTTATCACTACACATCACATATGTTATGTCAGAGGCATGGGATTAGTGGTGGTATTATTCTGATATTGTCCATGAATGTGGTTGGTTCTTGTAATGTTTTCCATGAGCCTTCACTTGTGCCCACCTTGTTGGAGACCTCTGATGAGAGTACACTCATATTCAGGCATATCAGTTTGCACAGCTTCACAGTATGCAACCTACCCCAATTGTATGTCAGATCCCTGATAGGTGTCCTCTGCATTCTTCATGTAAGGATGCTTATCTCACACAGACATCCTCCCCATTGTTATGTCACCTTGTCTGACAGTCACAGACAACACATTTTCACTGTGCAGTCTGTATTGTACCATATAGATATGTGTTTGGTGTTGCTGTTACAACCATCTTCCATTGACATGCCTTCCTCTGCTGTAAGTGAGGGAGTTTCACCTGTCCTCTTTCCCTGTGTTCATTCCTACAATTCATCTGTGTGTCCCTATTCAATACACGCACCTCCTCTGAGTGACCATTTTACATGGCAGTCCATGTCTTGTTACAGATCATTAACACAGCTACAGTACAGCATGTCAGGAATGGGATATCACAGTACTCTGCACTGTAGGTACTGTCCTGTAGTGTGTTTGGACCATATAGTTCACATTCATACCTCTCAACTATCCATATATTCCCAGGATGTCCAGATGTTTTCCTTATCAAATTTGTGGCTTTCTGCCATATCACTGGGATGGTCTCTGGACTGATGTGACTCAATATTATATCCATTTGAGTGCATTCCTCTCAGCTGTCCTGATTTGTGCAGAATGTTCTGTTTTTGCCTCATATTTGTGTTTCTTCATAGCATTTTTGTTTTCTGGCAAATCATTGGCATGTCATTGGAGGGTGAAGTCGGAAACTGATGACTGACATTTGAGTTTCAAACTTCATGATCTTCAGAAAGTTCATACTAATGTACAGCCTATTATTCTATCAACTTCCTAAGTTTGGATGTGCAATATTAAAAATATGTCCCTATTTTTGGGTCTTTGTCCCTCCATTATGTATGCCTTTGTCCAAACATCTTGCTCAAAGAGGATGACAGGTATGTTTGAGTTTCATTGTACCATATTTCTATGTGACATCTATGGCAAATATGTCCCTATTTCTGGTTAAATGTCCCTGCATTGTGTTGGCCTTTGTGGAGGTATGTTTCACTAACAGATGCACAGCTATCTATGAAGCCCTGGTGGTCATTGTGGCATTCCACACAAATCCACGGAAAGTAGGTGCTGTGATTTATACAGAATTATGTCTGCATTTGCTTACATGGTTTCCTGGCCAGCAACACTGTTGCCAGCCATGAAACCTAACGTAGGCATGCCACACAGCATTAATATGTATTGCTCGTTGCTGCTCCCAGCGGACCATTGCGCAAAAACATAAACTTCATGTAGGCTTCTCATGGAGCCTACACAGAGTTCATTGAATCCTGGGGCTTAAGTTTTGTAGAACCATGATAGTATATACAATTCTATCCTAAATGTTTTATTACAGATAGACAACTTAGAAAATTTTGCAGAATCCTTATGCTGCTCTATCCATTTATCTGGATGCCAGTGCTGGGAACTTACAGTAATGAATACAGGCATTTCTGTAGGCTACTTGGCATTCTTTGGCAGTTAATAACAAAAGCTGTGACCAGACTAATGCATATATTGAGACTATCTATATATTACATACCACACATAAGGACTTTTGACTTTGTTGTAAGATTTAGTTGTTCTTGCCTGCTTAGTGTTTACATTTAAGCCAACTGGCAAAAAGTTGATTGACAAATAGTACACACTACGCATCCTCAGGTTAAATAACTGCAGGATCTAAAAATTCTAAAGCTTCTGCGCTGAATCTGAAAATAATCCACTTTGATCAAAGGTCTACTATAGTAAAGATATACAAACAAATAAATAAATAAAATACCTCTGGAAAGCCTATATCTGTGGTTCATATATAATCATCACTTTGTGTTAGTTTATTTCTTTCTATAGTGATAAACACATATCTGGATTATGTCATCCTAACACAAAGTGTCATCCTAAAGTAGTAGCGATGTCATGAGGTGCTGTTTATTTCATATGTGCCTTAAAATGCAGCAGTAACTTTATGTTATATCTAGCCATGCATGTCGTCTGACCCACAGGCTTCCTTAGAAAGTTACAGTTCTCACTTCTGTTTTTCTATTCCAATTTCCACGGTATGACAAATACAGCAAGCTTGAGGTCTGCACTAGGACTGAGGTCTGTATGTCTTTGATGGAGTACTGAGCTTTCATTATTTATCACTGGCCAATATGTCTGTTTGATTTTAGCATCATTTATTAATGTTTCCAGTGGGAACGCTTATTTCAGGGCAGTGGCAACTAATAAATCCTTCTGATTCTGTTCTCTCTGTGTACATATGCTCTAAATTTGCACTGGGGGAAGTGATGCCAATAGAATGTTCCT
The DNA here is from genome assembly GCF_019279795.1 of Protopterus annectens. Lineage (NCBI taxonomy): Eukaryota > Metazoa > Chordata > Ceratodontiformes > Protopteridae > Protopterus > Protopterus annectens. The sequence goes on from NC_056737.1 coordinate 1,665,105,533, forward strand.
ATTTGTTTTGTTCCTGTAAGGGATATTAAATGACAGACATGCACTGAATTGTACTGACAATATCAGCAAAGCATGAGGCATATCTAGTCTCATCATGTCTTGATCTCTGATGTTTATGATATTTCTGCTTTACTCTCTATCACTCCCCTTAATCTCATATTTCCAGGGCAGAACATGACTTACCAGATAAAGCAATCTGTAGCAGGTTGGCACACTGATACACACACATGTGCACGCACACATATAGACGCACACGCGCACACACACACACACACACACACACACACACACACACACACACACACACACACACACACACACACACACACTCATTCACAGAAATAAAGATGTTAATATGGTAATCAAGACATACTTATGAAACTATGGTTTAATGATGCATCCTTTCAGCATCTCACCATGTCATGGAAAACAGTATTATTTCCACAGCCCTCTGTGTCTCACTCTCTGCCCCTGTAGGGAAAGAAGAGGCGAGTCTCTATCAGCCTTAAATTATGAGTTCACACAGGCATAATATTATTAATCCTCTAAAATGTATTCAATTACTCAATAGGCTAAATGATTGTATCAGAGTATCACCTAAGGAACACAAACAGGAAATGGCAAAGACATATGATGCAGCATGCAGTTTCAAATATAGGTCAGGAATAATGAAGACACTTTAAGAAGAAAGTTTACAGAATGCCTGAACTGTGTCTATATAAAGGGAAAAATGAGATAGAAACAGTTCAAAATATGTAGTAAGTGGTGCACACTGAAGACAGGTATTCCTACATGATCTCCTTCCTCCCACCACATGAATATAGCTTCTAATTAATCAAAATGTCCAGGCATGCTGCTAAATGCTGTACAAACATCATCTGAGCAGCTTGCACAGTTAATGTATCTTTGCTAGCTACAGATTTCTAATCGAGCATGACTGCATTTTAAATGTGTAATGCAAAGCTAGATTGTTTGCTGGTCATTTTACTCCACACCAGACATTGTTTTTGTAAGGGAGGAAAGAAAGTACGCATTTGCTAAGTTTGTTAGCTATTTCTTAAAGAGAACTGTTCAGAAAGCATCCTGGTGACCGGGTTTCAGTGCAAACCTTTTGCTACCCAACTCTCTGTACTGCTCAGTTAATTAATCTTATCACCATTCCTCAATACAATGCCTCTGCTAAGTGACCCAGTCAGGCAGCATGACAACCTCTTTCTGATATGTAGTCTTGGCCAGTGCTTTCTGTTCCCCAGTCTCACTCTACTCATAGAACCACAGTCATAGCTGGGCTACATTTATCTGCTGCTACCTCCTAGCCAGCACTGTGATTCCTTACTGCACTACAGCTCATCACTACAGGGGCAGCGAGAAGCATCAGCTTTTGTTGGGCTGCCCTTTGACTGCACAGATAATGTTTATATTCAGTGCTTTTCCTTTTCTGATCTTTAGTTCAGTGTATATGTTGTATGGTTAGGTATTCCAAAGGCAGTTTAGATAACACAAAAACCATGGCACTACTGTTGTCATTACCTACCCAACCAACACTTTATGTAACGCAGATAGAAATATTCTTATTGGTGATATTTCTGAGACTGAAAACACATTTGCTCACCAGCATTAATACTGTTAAAGCTGCTGTCTGGGCTTAACATACTGAGTTGCAGCAGATGGTTCTTATGCTATCCATCAACACACACACACACACACACACCATACAGCAACTTCTGCCTTAACACCCTTTCATATTCCTCAGTCCAGATGTATGCCATTCTAGATAAGATTGCTGGACAACTGCATGCTTCCCAACAGGTCAGCTGTTTTATATTAAATTAGACAATAATCAGAAAACAACCTGCTTGAAATCAGGACCTGTACATAAATATAAATGAGAAAAGAAAACTCAGCTCCAAGCATGAAGCATAGATAACATTTAATATATAAGCAGAAAACACTTTTTCACATTCAGCTTCTTCAGGTTCTCTACATATAATTTATGTAGATTTCTCTTTTCTATTGTATTAGACCAGCCTGAATATAGGTAAAGGGTTAATGCTACTTCACTTTCAATATTTTATCAGAACATTGCCTGATAAAAATAATTTATTTAACAAACTTTGCCTGATAAAAATCATTTATTTAACATTTCCTGGAGTGTTCTGTTGACATTTTATAGGACAAGTCACTATAGGTTTATAGGTTCATGGGTTTTTACTAGGCTAATGACCACAAGGGCCTTTTTAAGTCTAACCATGCATCCCAAATCTCTGACAAATTCTTATACCCTTGATAAGTGTAAGCATGAGCCTGGGAGATGAACCATTTACAGGTTACCTGTTTGCATCAGAGACATAGGTGCCAAACCAGGGATGAATTTCTGATTTTCCATCCAATTGTCCAAGTTGCAATTGAACTGGATTAGAGAGGAACTCTGCTTCACATGGATGGGGAGCCCGTTCCATAGATGGAGTAGTCTCTGGGATATACACCTATCTTTCCAGCAGGTCCTATTTATATTGCAGGCAAGATTTAAGTCTTTAGAAAGGGTAATTCTGGTACTGTTTGTTTTGTGGATATGCCGGAGGTCCGTCAAAGTGGGGTCTGACAATGCCCTGTATACCAGGCATAGATATCCCCTCAAAAGCCTGTAGGAGACAGATTATAGGGATGGGGCCTTAAGGCGGTCTGCATAGGACATATTACTTATGCCCTGTATTCTTTTAGTGAGGAACCTCTGTGGGCGTTCCATTTGTTGGATATGCCCATATAATAAAGTATGATGGTTTCCCATGCTATTCAGAAGGCTCTGGGTACCACTTTTTACTTGTGTATTTATTTATTTAGTTAGTCACATAGTTACTTCTGTTGACAAGATTAGTTTATCTGTCAAACACTGCCTAGTCTTTAAATACATTGTATGGTGTAAGTTAAAATTACGAGATCTTACTAGTAAATTGTTGGGCATTAATTAATACAATTACAGTAACTTATTACCAAACTCATTGATAAATATATAAACACAAAGCATGTTGTTCAACATGTAAAGTAACATCAATCAAGCTATATGTATGAAAATGACATTAATAAATAAAATTCAAAATATAAAATCCTGGATAGAAGTATGCATAATGATTTTCTTATCCATAAATACTATCTTGTTTCATAACTTCAAATATCTCATCTTAAGTATTGGAACAATGGATGAATATTCATTTAAACCAGAGAAAGCTGTGGCATCCAGTCTAGTTTGCCAATATAATTCCCTAACTTCAAGGAGGACCTCCCCACATCCCCCCCTTGGGTCTTTATACACCTTTTCTAAAATGTCAGAATACATTTTCTTACAACTGGAGCATGTAAGCGTATCTTTGTATAAAGCATTGTTTTACTGGCATTCAAAATATAGTACCCATGTTCATAAATTATTTTTCAAAGTGGTGTCTTGGTCTTGGTAGCATAAAATGGTGAATAAGCTGAAAAAGTAGCAATATAAACCACTCCCCAAGTAGCTCGGTTGCCCCTTTTTAAGGCAACAGTACAGTTTAGCTCATTGTCAATAGTGATGGTGTCCCTGGTCAAAATGTAAGGGCATTGGTTACATTGCCCACATTTAGATGTACCCGAACCATTAGAATAATTCAGGCCATAAATCCCCTGCCTCTCGAATAGACTTTTTAAATTAGTTATAGTTTTATTTACAAGATAGGACCTCTTGCCAAGACAACAGACAAAAAATGTTCTATTGAGGTTGGCATTTTTTTAGGAAAGTTCATTCAACTTGCTTGCTTGCTTGTAATTAAAGTGCTGTGTTTGTTTTTTTCTTGGATTGATTGCAGTGGATTTTTATGTATTTAAGTTACTAGTTACCACTGGTTGGTGCCTGTTTGCATTCAAGGCTTTCATTTTGTCTTTAATCTGTATATTGTATCACTAAAGATGATACTGAGTAATACATAGTGAGTATATTAGCTACTACAGCCTTTGACTGATATGGGGATCTAAATTAATCCCCTTCCAAAACAAGAGATGTTATACATCTGGGTATCAGACAATGGGAGTCTGGAAATTACAGCTACCATAGAGTTTCTGATCATTTTTAGTTGCATGTTTAAGTATGGGGAACAAGATATGTGGAATAAGGAGCTGGGGAGCAGGATAGACATTGGGGAAGTGCCTCAAATTGCAAAAAAAAATTGTAAAATAAAATTTGAAGCTTGAGGAATGTTGAGGGAAAGATGGTAATGAAATGTTTGAAAAAATGTGACACTGAAAATGCAAAATAAAGAACTTTATGAAAATAAAAGTATCAGGAAGGAAAAATGTTAATACTGCAAAATGAAATAATTGCTTTTGATATATGCTATGTGAGAAACTGCATGCAAAAATAATTTGATGCATAAAAGTATGAATGAAAGGTATGTTCTCAGAACTGAATGTGAGAGTAAGCAAATACATTTCTATGAAAGATTCTTGAGAAGTTTTGAGAAGCTTTGGGGACATAATGAGTGTTGCATGGGACAATACAAGAATATGTAGAAGGACATTATGATGAAGCAAGATGGGCTATAGGAAGAGCAAGGTACATGTCATTGTTGCTGCTGTTGTCACATTTCCTTTGTGGCAAGTTATGGTTTTCTTTTATATAAATTTATAGATTTAGGTGTAAAAAATATTGTATAACAGACTCAATTTAATCTTACTTGGGTATTAAGAAAACAAGATGTTAGAAAAAGGAACTGTGGAACCAAATTCAGTTAAAGTAAAACAAACATTATATAAAATCCGTATGGAAATGAGATTTAAGTAAAATGCTTTGTTTTATGTATGCTTTTAAATAAAAAAAATTGTACTCCCATTCTTTCATAGCTAACAGGTATGACATATTTTACATCTACCTGTACTGACTTCAGCTCTAGTAATAAGACCATACTTTCTCATCTCATCTGAAGGACTCTATTCACATACGCTACACTACAGAATCAATTCTAGGACACAAAACCAAGGAGTTTGAGTAGTTTATTCAGTTAATCCATCAGTGCATCATTCCATTTACCTACTTAATTGAATAAACTGCATGAAACTTCAACATGACTTATTTATTCTTCCCCCAGGGAGTGCATCAGAGAGAAGATTTGCTCGCTAAAGTGATTTTTTCTGGACTAATCCTTTGTGCTCTGCTTCTAAACTTAAAAATAAGAAAAATCAACAATTTTAGAGTACTTTCAGTAAATGTCAACAGTATTATTAACACTGTATGAAGGATAGGGATACTGGAATGGTGTGCTAAATGTGATGTGGATGTTATTATGTTAGAGGATGTTGTTGTTGTTGTTGTTGTATCTTTCGGATTTTCCCGGTTAGAGGTCGCCACAGCGGAACTCTGGTCCGCTAATGATTGGCAGTAGATTTTTACATACCGACTTGCCAGGCCTGACGCACAACCTTCAACGAAGGTACGCCCATTCACGCATGTCTCCACACAGAAGATGCTTTAGCTGAGAATCGAACAGGACAGCGTCTTACTGTGAGGCAACAATGCTACCGCAGCACCACCACCGCAGTTTATTATGTTAGAGGATATAAGATTATTAATAAGTGAAGAAAGACTGCAAACAGAAAAAAATTGTGGGGTGGAAATATAATAAGGAACTTAGGAGGTGAACATTGTTCTGGAGTGAATATATTGTGTAAAAAACAAGGAAAATACTACATGCGATGTTAGTAGGGATGGGAAGGTTAACTGTTTGTGGATGTGAGGTGGACAGAACATGTTTATAGAATTATAGTATTATATGCATATATATAACTATCAAAAAAGATGGAGTCTGTTACCTTAAATTTTAGACTATGTCGTGGCTAACATGAAAATTTTAATTGCAGGGGACTTTAATTGTGCTTTAAGGGGAAGATGTAAAAAGAAAGGGAAAGATATTAAAAAATAGAGGATCTTATAAAATGTGGTAAATTAGCTGTGTGAACAAAAGTCAATGGACTTATAGAAGAGGGGGACTTGGATCTGAAATTGATTATTTTGCATTATCAGAAGGCTTGGGGGGTAGCAGATGGTGATACAGTTGTAAGTGACTTTTCGGACCATTTAAAATATGGATGGAGGTGATAGATGAAAGCGGGTATATTAAAACAGGAAAGGGAATAAAAAGAATAATCAAGAAATTTTGGGATCAAATTGAAGAGTGGGAAGTATTGCAGTTATGGAAGGATCATATTACCATGAAGGACTTCGGTAAAGCTGGTCTGAATGGTGGACTGACTTTAAAAAGAAATATAAAAAGTGTTTTTATAATGGCAGTAGGATGTAAGAAGGGAAGAGAAAGTGACGTATGGAAAACATATAGAAATGTATACAAGAATCTGCAGAATAATACATGACAGTATTATGATGCAGAAAAAGAAATATATAAAAGAAATGTAGAAAAAAACAAGGCACTAATGTTTAGGCAAAGATATTACTTACTGTACAAGGGGGAAGGGAGGGGGATCTGCATATTTTGGTAAAATACTTAAGGAGGGTATTAGTATAATGAGGAAAATGAAAAATGTAAAATGAAAGGTTAAAAAAGCATGAGAGCAAATTATGTAAAAATGTAAAAGAAAAATCCAGAACAAATTAAGAAAGAATTTGAAAACAAAATTATTATTTAGTGAATTGGATGAAGTGTTTCGAAAAGTAAATGTCGAGTTAGTATCAGGCCCAGATGGTATAGGGTATGTAAAATACATGAAATTAATGGATTGGTATTTTGTAGATGTACTGAATGGCTGGTTGAAGGACAGATTTGTTAATGAAGAGTTATGCAGTGGGATATTAAAATTTCCCCCTAAGAAAGATATAAAGAATGAAATAAAAAATGGAGACCCATCACAGTAAATAACACAGATTATAAACTTTTTAGGAGAGTAATATAGAGGTGAATGGAAGGAAGGCTGAGGGGTATTATGGAAGGTGTGTGTGTGTGTGTGTGTGTGTGTGTGTGTGTGTGTGTGTGTAGTATAAAAAGGAAGAGATGTCAGGAATTGTTATTGGTTGTGAGAGGAATTGTGGATGATAAGTAAAACGGTGGCTGCAACACTTATGGTAGGTGATATTAGCAAAGCACTTGATACAGTAGGATGTTGCTTTGGGGGATATTATGGAGAAATATGAAATAAGTAATTGAATTAGGATAGTGTTATGTCAACATAGTAAAATAATAGCATGAGAGTCTTAGTGAATGGGTGGTTGAGTAAAGCAATATGCACAGAGTGTGGTATAAGACGAGGGTGTCCTATGAGTGGAATACTGTTTGAACTGATAATGAATGCAATATTGAGTGAAGTAGCTTATAAAATGAAAGATACTAAATATGTGATACATAAGGATGTGGTGATTCCAGTAGTTTTCACACACAGAAAATATAGTTGTAGTTGCTAAGAACAAAATATGGATGAGGTAAGTATTGATTTATCTAAACAATATTTAAAGAAAGTGTGAATAATCTTGAATAAAGATAAACATAAGGGTTTGGGATGTGGTGAAAGATTGGGGAGTGTATTTTTCAGTGAATAAGGTATCTTTACTAGGTAAAAAATTTGGAAACAATTATGTAGTTATGATGCAATTATTTGATTAAAAAATGAAAGAAATAAGTCTTCTATGGAATATGTATAGATTGGCATTCAAAAATGGTTTATCTAGTGAATTCTGTATTAATGGGAAAATTGCACACATGTCAAATGTTTATATGATTCCATAAAAAAGTGAAAATAAATTGTGCAATTAGTGTTTCCTTTCATATAGAATTAAAAATCAAACGCGGTAAAAAAAAAGATGTGTTGTATATGAGGAAAGATAAAGAGAGACTGGAATTGTTAAATCCAGTTGTTTATTCTGCTTCTTTAAACTTGTATATATAGTAGACTCCCTCTTATCCAGTCTCTCTTTAATCTGCCTCCTCTTTAACCAGCCATTAAATTTCTCCCATAGCCCTAGCAAAAGACAACAGAGAAGAACAACACTTCCGCCTCCTCTGGGCTAAATAATGATAAACATTTGAGTTTTAGAATTCATATTCATTAGAAAAATATCCATGCTACCAAAAATCCTGTTATTCTAGCCGATTTATAATCTTTAAATACTATTTTGTTTACATTTTCTGATAAACCAGCCATTCATTTATCCACCTTAAGGTCTGGTCCCAACGAGATCAGATAAGAGGGAGTCTACTGTAGTATTAAAGTAGGTAAAGGAAGAGAATGAGAAATTAATAGTGAGAATGTTTAAATATAAGTACAAAACATTTTGGGAGATGATGAGAATAAAAAGAAAAAGAATATGTAAATGAAATGAAAAATTATCAAAAAATACTAACATAGAAAATAAAAATTGAAGATATAGAGACAAATAGAAGAGTGTGGTATAATAATTTGATGAAACAATATTAGCATTTAAATCCATGGAAACATTTGCCAGAGGAAGTGATTAAAGCCATTAAAGTAAGGAAAAAGTGGTATACCAAGACAGAGTGTCAGGATTTCCTATGGAAACTAGTGAAGAGGAATATGCCATATAAAAAGAAAATTGAAAGGAGTAGTCTACCTTGCCACTTGTAAAATCTGCTCCGCATTCTATCTGGGGAAGACAGAACGTCACTTAAAACAACGAATATATGAGCACTTGTACGCAATTACTAAGGGCGCAGTAACAAACGCTTTGGCGAAACACATTGTTGAAAATCCAACTCATGGTTTTCTATTTACAGTTGTACAAAAGATAGATTTGAATCCTAGGGGTGGACCTTGGCATCTTAAGTTAGAAGAATCTGAGCTGCTGTGGCAGCTCAAAACTTATGCCCATGTTCACCCGGGTATAAACGAAATGTGCTCCATTAAATGTCTATTAAAGTTAAAATCCCTTATGAGATAAAGTAAAACGATTTTATAACAATAAAGAAGTATAATCTATGCTTATTTTTACTTATATATATAAATATATTAAAAAAATTTTCTGAGAAAACATTTTTATTGATACAACAAAAGTTTCCATTGATAGTTAGCTGGTGTTATTTAAAGATGTATATCCAAATGTTTGGAAAGCTAATTTTAAAATTTGTGTTAGATGAATGAAGTATATATTTTTTCTAGTTATTCTACTTGGTGTTTTTTATGTTTAGTTAAGTCCAAGACTGAATATAAATATCTGTATTCAATTTCTTTAAATTTCCTATTACGAAGCTTTAATTGTATAGGGCTGTTAATTTAATTTAATCTGATTATCTAATTAATTATTCTATTAAGTAAAATGTTGGTGGGAGTATATATTACTGAAGTATTTGCTATAGGTTTGTCTGAAGAAGTGCATGTATTTCAATGCATGAAAGCGCTAACAAACAGTAAAGCATTTTGGATTTTATCTTCGACTGGCGTTATTTGTTGGGTCCACTTTGGCGTTTTTTTTCTAGTTTTGTTCGTTTTGGTTTTTATTTTTCCAAAATTGAAAGAGTGCATTTATTTTGTGTAGAGGAAGAAACAACAGAGCATGTTTTTTCTGAAATGTAAAAGAGTGGTGAAACTCTGGAAATAGTCATGTGAAGAAATTGTTTTTGAGAATATTAATGACATAAACAATACAGATATGAATATAATTACATATGGATATTATAATAATAATAAGAAAGAATATTTGAGAAGGATAGATAAGAATTTATTTTATGTAATATGGGTTATTTGGAATGAAACACTGAATGAAATTTTGTTTAATGGGAAATGGATTTTGGCAGATACATTGAGAAAAATTACATTATGGTTGTGGAAGAAGGTGTGGGGGTCAGTTACTGAGGAATAACTACGAGGCTATTATAAGAAAAATGATAAATAGTAAAAAAATAGAAATATGCATATCTGTGCCTATATATACATACATTGTTTAACTGTGCAAATAATGTTTTTTTTTTAATTCTGTTAAATAAAATACTCCTATATTTTATATCCACCTGAGCTGCTTCAAACTGAAGCAGATGGAATCTTGGTTTACACCATTACTAGAACACCAGGGCAGCTAAAGGATGACACACTCAGGTGTGCAGCATCCCCTAATACTGTAACTGCAGTGTCAGCAGTTTGAAAATTAATGCAATCATCCAGAGGAGGAATAGAACCCAAAGTCTTCTGATCTTCCAGCACCAAAGGAGAATGAGCTATATTTAATCCATATTTACACTGTTTGTGTTATTAGTTAAGTAAAATGTATTTATTAATTTCCAGTTCTTGTGGCTGGTCTTTATTATACATATTTATACATTGTTATTTATTATCTGAGAAGGAGATATAGAAAACTGTAGGTTGGTGGGGCTTAGATATCAACTTCTGAAGTAGCGAGATCACTTGAGCCTATTACCATTGAAATCTTAATCTGTATATATTTATACCTGGCTAAACCAAGAGTTGTCCAGTAGCCGATGCATCGTGGTCTCTAGCCCTATGTAGAGTGATGGCTGTATTACTGCAACAAGAAAAAAAGCTGTGGAGAAATGTAGAATTCTGCCATTTTTCCCTGGGAATTATGTGCATTTGTGTGCACGTGTGAAAATAATAACTTGCTTGAAAAGCACTTGTAGAGAAGGGGCCCTGGAAAACATTGTGGTTCACTGCGAGAATGGTAAGAAAAGGGTCTGGTGCGTAAGGCCAGATACGCAACTCTGTAAGTAGCCTGTGTGTAGTCTAATCTGTGAGCAATGCATCCTGCTTGCCACACTGCATTTTGCAAATTGGTTATTGAATTAGCCATGTGTGTGTTTCCTTCATTTTACTTTAATCAGCTGGGTGCCATAAATGCGACTCAAGGAAATAGACCTCTGGTTCCAGCTTAGTTCTTCCTTCACAACTGATTGGCAATAGTGGGATTCAAACCAGTCCATGACATCTGATCATGACATCTACTTAAAAAAAAAAAAAAAACCATACATGGTGTTTAGTAAAAACTGTTCTTTACAATGATAAAAGTCAACTCATTTGAAGTTTTCACATCAGTACATGAATAAATTATTGTGCAAAAAACAGCAAAATTATATTTTCTCTAGATATTCACAGACAAGTGCTCATATCTTATAAACAATAAAACCTTGACACATAGTATTATCAGCATTTGGTTCAGCTAGACTTAAGCTTTCATATGATGTCAATTATTTTCTTTCTGGGAGCTAGTTTTTTATATTTATATCAATAATTAAAACTATAAACACCAGCCAGTATACCTTCATTTGTACACTTTTCAGTGTGTCAGTGACATTTTTTTAAGGTTTCAGCTGATACCATGCAATTGTACATCATTTCGGTAGGGCAACAGTAATGAAAATATGCATATAATCTATATTTTCATAATACTAAACAAACAGCTTGCAATATCTGCAGTGTAATGCATCATACATTGAAAGTGGCAGCGTATTTTTCTGTCTTCCATATGACATTTCACACTATTCCTCTGAATGACATGCCTCTCACTCACTTATGAAGTTATTAACACAGATATGAATATATTTATAATAAGTGACAACCAGTGGTTATATCCTCACTGCAACATGCCTTAGAGAAGCAATCTTAATGTGATTTTCTTCTTTGCAACCTATCCTTCCAAATATTACATGTTATTAAGTAGCAAGTCACTTGAGCAAGGAAACTAACTTCGACTAATTTTATGATGCTGGAAGGAGGTTTGAGTGCCATGCAGAATTACACCCTATGGGTATGAATAAGAAAAGTAGTGCAAAGACTACAAACTGTATACTGTGAGCTAAAAAAATCAAAATGTTTGTGAAGCAAGTTGGAGACTGAATATTTGAGACATACCGGGCAAAAAAGAAATACGCTCTTTTACAGAGAATGCAAACACTATTCATGAGGTATCTCCCAACATAAAGGAAAGGGTTACAGGAATTTTTTGGTTTTATTAATTATTATGGAAAATTTACCCCTAACCAAAATGCATTGCTAACACCATTATATAGATTGCCAAAGGAAAATGTGCCTTGACAGTATAAACGACTTCAGCAGAATGTTTTCAGAAAATGTGAAGACATGCTAACATCTGGTACAGTATTGCTACATTATAATCAAGACTTATCAGTGTCATTTGCTTGTGATGTCTCAGCAAAGGTACACTGATTCAACGTATTATGCCCTCAGGGAGTAAAAGACTAATTGCTTAGGTATCTATAACTCTTTCATTTTTTTCAGTTATGATTTTTATTACAATTTCCTTTAAATACAGTGAACAGTTCAGTACAAGTTGACAATAAACATATCAATCTAATTGCAATGAATTTAGAAACTAAAAAAAAAAAAAATACAGAAAAGTTACATGGTATATGATCTTCACAATATAGAAAGGCTCATATATTAAAAAGAATGACAAAAATAGACCAACTTTTAATTGTGATAGGCATTAACAAGAAGCGAGTATGCCTTACACTGTTGAATATGACTTGGATTTCAGACATATTGTTTAAACGTTGATAATGATAATGTATCATTAAATATTGTTATTTGGCAGGAGAGGAAGTGTACTCATATACCTGAGCCTATCTAGGCAACTATTTACAATATTTACACTGGGTTGTCACTCATGTTGGATGTTGTGTAGTATATAGTCTGTTGATAGTTTTCTCATGTGGTAGTAGTATATATTTTGCTTATATACCAGATGACATTTTGATAAACCGAGTGTACATGTCATATTCCTCTTGCAAATAATCTGATAGTATCCTTTGTATAGAGCTATATAAGGAAATCATTATTTAATGGGGAGTAAGGAAGAAATATAATCTTGCTTGAGCTAATTTAGTAAAATTTTAGCTCAGCACCTCTATAAGTCTTTTCCAGTATTTCTGGAAATAAGTTAACTTCTTGTGACTTACTGTTTTTAGTTTATTTGCTAGGACATATTTGGTAGTTATAGATTTAAATTCTGCCCAAGAAGTCTTGGATCTGTCAAGCCAATTGAGGGCTATATAGGATTTCAGTCTAGCGCACAGTGTTACAATGATATGTTTAGATTCAAATGTATATGAGCTGGGGAATATGTTTAATATTGCCATTTCCCACAAGAGGGTAATTTTCATATAACCTGTTTTCTCTAATTTTGCTCTTAAAGAGCACCATAGTTTGTATATATTTTTACAAGACCAGAATATATGGAGAGTGTCTGCTACTGAATTACAGCAAGTAGGACAGAAAGGTGATGTATCTGTATTTATTTTGCTCAGAAAAAGTGGTGTGTAATAAACATTGTTGTTCATCATAAACGGAGTATGGATTAATTTTTTGAAAGGAGTTACTTTTATGGTTATGTCAATTGCTTCTAGTTTTTGTTCAGTAGTTAAATTATTATTTTGGCTCTCCCAATAATTAGAATATAGGATTACATCCTTGAATTTAATTTGATTAATTAGTCTATAAGTTTTTGATAACATTTTAGTCCTCAATAAAAGAAGGATAGTGATTTCTTGATACTGATGCTAGTCTTGTGTAGTTACGTTAATATCTAATGTCATTAGAGTTACTAGATATAATATTTGCTTAATAATTATACAGTATTTTTTGCTTGCTGCAAGGGAGTCTACAATAGAACTCAATGGCAGATCTTTGATTTGATAAAAATCCCAGGCTGAGCACTTCTTTATGTTTGGGTAATTAAGATTTAACATATTGTTATTAATTCTGACATTGGGGTTCATATGTATTGGATGAGCCATAATTAAAGAGTTCTTTAAGTTTAAGGAGGTTATGAGCTTTTGGAAACAAATCGTGTTATTGATTGAAATAGGATGTATTTTGAAGTCTTTTAGAGCTTTGTTATTTATAAATGGTATAACCTTTGGATTTATTTTGGAAGAGCTGATGTGTTGGTAATAGATTTTGATCCAAAGAGGGTGCCATGATGTATCAGAGAGTTTGTAATTAACTAAGCGTATAATATGACTAGCATTGATAATAAGATAATATGTCTGGAAGTCAGGAAGGTTCAGACCACCTTTCTCCTTGGGCATAGTTAATCTGTTATAACTGATGCTGGTGTTCTTAGGATGCCAGATAAATTTGCCCAATGTTGTTGTCAGCTTAGAGAAAAAAACTATTTGGAATGTTTTGATTGATGGCATTGAAATAAAACAGAATCTTGAGGAGGATATTCATTTTTATGATTGCTGTCTTGGAGAGAAGAGAAAGGTTTAGATTTTTCCATCTGTCTAGATCTTCTGTAACTTTTGACCATACTTTATAAAGATTTTTTTTTTTTATTTCCTGATGGGGATGGGTGAAGGAGATGCCTAGGTACTTGAGTGAATAATCTACTTTAATTTTTGTTTCTGGAATGAAAAACTCCTTGTGTCCTAAAGGGTTTAATGGAAATATTTTTGATTTACTTGGATTCATGGCATAATTTGATATAGCCGAGAACATGTCTATGGAGCTTAATATCTTTTCCAAGTCTGTGGCTGGAAACTCAAAATAGATGTTAAGATCATCAGCAAATGCTGTGTACTTAACTTGGACTCTAGAAATGTATACAGAGTGGCAGAATGTTTTTTGGCTCAATTTCAGGAGGAGGGCCTCTAAATAAATGTTGAATAGATAAGGAGAAAGCAGGCATCCCTGCCTTGTGCCATTTATTATTGGAATAGGGTTTGATTTTTTTCTGTTTATGTATAATATAGTAGTAGCTTTGTTATAAAGAGCTCTGATCATAGCAATAAATTCTTCAGGAAGAGCAAACCGTTTCAAAGTCTTGAAAAGGAAATTTAGGTTGACTCTGTCAAAGGCCTTTTGTGCATCAACAGAAAGTGCGTACTTGGGGGATTTGTCTTTAACTGTCATGTTTGTTATTGCTTCTGTTGTTAATGTATTATCCCAAACTTGCCTATTACTCATGAATCCAAGCTGTTCGGGAGATATAATATAAGGGAGTATTTTATTAAGTCTGTGAGCCTGTAATGATGAATTTTTATATTTAGGTTAATTAGTGCAATTGGGCGATAATCGTTGGGGTTATTTTCATTCACGTTAGGCTTTGGTATAAGTATTGTCTTAGAATTATTTATATATAAATCAGTAATGCCAAACTTTATTTTATTTATAACTCTTTCTTTTGCTGAGAAAATAGTTTTCCAAAACTGAGAAAGAAAAACCTGCTTTTGATTTTTTGGAATGACCATGGAGGAGAAAATTCAGGCTGGTTATTGACTTAATTGGTGAGCATGAATTTACCTGCAATGGCTGCAGCAAGATTATTGCTCTAATATTACCAGCTTGTAACTGTCAGCTAGTGTATATAATTTCTAAGAGTCAAGGTAATACAAAGGAAACCTGCAGAATTCTGAAATTTCAGATAACATGAATTCAGAATTTGTTATTCTTCTAGTCAATGAGTGTTGATTGGATGAGGTTTCAACTTACTAATTTTAATTTGAGAGTGAGACTAGCTATAGAAAATCACTACCATTAAGGTTTTTATTTCTGTGCTAGCAGTGATACATCGTGTGTGATCTTTTATATTCTGTCCACCATTGTATATCTATGGAATTAATACATTTAAGTAAGGGGTGTGCCCCCATGCAAAAAAAAAAAAAAACTTTTTATAGCTTTTTTATCTGGTTGAAGTTTTGACCTTTTTATCTCATTATAGTTTCACTTACTTGAAACTCGGGGAGACAAAAAGGAAGTAAGGGAATTACAGACTTTCAGTGTTCTGACTGATGAATGTTTCCAGGACACTCTTGTTAAAACTGAAATGACAGAACGTGTAACTAGAACTGACCAGGGACTGTCAAAGTACTGAGTTTTGCAATGGAAGGATGAACTCCAAAAGGAGATGAGAAAAGACATCTAGATCATTGAGGCTTCGAATTTCCGAACACCTCAGTGAGATCAGGAATAGGAGACCCACAAATGCTCTATATAAGCGCACTTTAATTCACAAAATGGCTAGGTTTATATTTACTGTTATTGATAGGGCCCAGGGCCAATGTTTTTCTGAAGTTGGTTGGCACACTTTAAAGAATCAGGTTGGATTATTTGGCTGGGGGGTGTGTTTAAACCTGGCCTTAATGAGTTGTCCTAGATTGCTTAACCAACCAGTGGTATTTTTGTATGCTAATGATGCTCTCTATTTAAGGGACTGTTAATATTATGCTGTTATTAAGCACCGAGGAAGGCTGTTGCCGAAACCGGTATGCTATTTGTTTTTGGAGCAACCCCAATAAAGGAGTTTTAAGTTTGCACCCTTTTTGTGCTGGACCATTTTGTTTTTCACAGTCATTGTTGTTGGTTTGGTCCATGCACATCCGTACGTGTGGGTGTTTGTTTATAAATTTGGACCTAGCCAAAGCAATTAACATACTTCTGCATTATACCATTTTATCCAGTCTTGATACCTATGGAATTGATTAATTAATTCATAATAAAATGGATACAAGAATAATTAATAGGTAGGAAACAAAGAATACAGGTCTTAGGGGGACACTGACTGCTACATGTACAGATGTACTGGTCCTGCGTTGTTTAATTTACTTTCTCATCCTTTCCATTGTTGGATAATTATTGGGTATCTAAATATACATGTAACTGTAAGATTGGGATTTCAGCCTCTACAGTATAAGATTTTCATGAAACTAGTAGCTATTCTGACAGAATTAATTATTGGACCAGAGAGCCTGTGCTTAACTGTAGTGTCAACAGGTACACGATTATGTACTTTTGTAGGCTGAGGAGTGTTAGTCCGGTTTGCATAGTTTGCCAGCTTATGTTCATTCTTTCACCTTTGAAAGACTTAAGTGTTAACAGTTGGAAGTAACATGGCTTTCCATGAAGACATATCTGTTATTGAAGCTCAAGCTCTTAGGTTGGTAGGCATGAGTTTTAGAACATTTTTAACAAGAAATGTGGAGGTTTTTTGTAACTAGTATAACTCACTAATTTGGACTATTTTGGAGTGCAAGTCTTCTTTTTGTATTTACTTTCAAGCAATAGTAGGGCTTTTGAGTTGGATAAAAGGAAATTTACTTGGAGAATACCACCATGGATAGATTACTCATACTAAATCTTTCAAGAGTCGCATACAGACTTTTAAGTGGAAGTGTTGCTTTGTAATTACATTATATACACACACATATATATAAATATATATATATATATATATATATATATATATATATATATATATACATATACACACATATATATATATATATATATATATATATATATATATATATATATATATATGTGTGTGTGTGTGTGTGTGTGTGTGTAAAGAGAGAGAGAGATCTTGAATTGCGTAGTTTAATGGGTCTGGAAATTCATTCTTTATCAAGGTCTTTTAGGGTAATTAATGCTAACTTAATCATATCATTACATTTGAAAGGGGAGATAATCTTATTACTTAGACTGTTATAAGGTTGTGCAATTGCATTCTGGATGCAATTAAGCATTCTGCTAGTGTGAGCTTATCTAAGCCACAATTAACCTCCTGGATAAGAATGTATAAATAAAATGCTACTTTGAAGGAACCTGTTTCTTGATGTTTTCAAGCCTAAAACACAGTCACAGGAGAATGTGTGCGCAAATTAATTTATCCTTAACATATGCTTCCTGGCTTAATTTGGATGAGATCAAGATAGATGTTAGGGATACATATATAATGTTTCCCTGAGACCACATGGGATAAACACACACACACACACACACACACACACACACACACACACACACACACACACACACACACACACACACACACACACACACACACACACACACACACAGTCTCTTTAATGTATTTCCTTACAGTTCAAGCAAGCAATTCCAACTAGAAAACTTGACCAGTTGTGCCCCCCCCTCCCAAAAAAAAGCTTTCCTCTCCTTCTCCAGTGGTTGATGTCATACCTGTTCAGTGGATGATAACACTATTCATGCTGCTCCCATTTAAAAAATAAAAACATCTTAAAGTGATACAGTGGTGCTTTATCTAAATTATAAACAAAATGAAACCTATGCAGATACCAAATGCAAAGCATGGCAATCCAAAATAACTGCTTCATAGGTCATAAAAGTAAGAGTTATTTTAATGTGGGTAATATTAGATGCCTATAATTATTGCAGATACAAATGAATTTGCACAGATCAGTGCAGTACAGCAGATAGTTTTATGTGACAATTATAATTATAGTATCAGAAATTAGTGCTGTCAGACTGAACAGAAAATTAAAAATACTTTAAAGTCCCTATTCTGTAAAGTTCAGTTCCAGAGAGAGCAGGAGATTAAAGCTATGTAGTGACACAGGCTCAAAGTTCATGGTTCATTCCACGTATTTTAAGATATACACTTTTAATTGTCTTTAGATATGAGGAGAGGAAAATGCAGAAACAGATGTACAGCTGGGTAAGAACCTCTTGGCTTACCTAATCTTCCTATTTGATTGATACAGCTGCAGTTCATTGACAGCTAATATTTGACTTCTTTGCATTTTGCTAGCATTCGTGTGTGTCCGACCTCTGTATTATGGGATTCCATTGCTGCATCACATTACACAACCTGTTCATACAGATTATCCTGTACATCAGTGAAATAAAGAGGGACTCTTGTGTTGTTACTGGATGGTATTACTTTTATCTAATGGTCACTGTCCAAAATTAGAATTAGGACATTTAAAAAGCAGACACTGTGTTTTTGCATGGCAACATCCCTGATAGTGCCACAGGAAAAAAGCATTGCTCTCTATCAACACGTACTAAGAAATAAATGTGGTCAGTCATACTCTTATTTTTTTGTTTTTGTTTTTTTGTGCAGGTTCAAGTAATGTACAAATATAATGAAATGTAAAAAGTGAAATTGCTGTCTCTTGCTTTTAATTAGGTGCTACATTTTTATTATTTACGCATTTGTAAAGTATGTTGCAAAAGAAAACAGGGCATACAAATGTATGTATAAAAGCATATAAATACTAACTAAATTAACCTAATGTGATCATTTCTCAGATTATAAGGACTACTGCTCGTATAAATTCTTTTGCAGGCTCTCATGTCAGAACCACACTACCATATGCTTATGCCAAATATTCAGCACATTGTCTGTGAAATGGGCTACAACATTAGTTGAACATATTATGTCAAACGCTGATGTAAGTAATGCAAAGATGTCCAGCAGAAAGAATATCTCAAATATAGTCCTGGGAATGCTGTAAGAATAAAGTATATGTAAATAATTCAGCTGCCTCGAGGCATGCTGTGGATCAAGGGCTTTGAAAAGTGTACTTTATGTGCTACTCTTACATCTTGAGGGCATGTGTGCACTCCGGAAGCAATTCAGAACTAACCGGGGAGAAAAAAGCAGCACATCCAAAACTGCTATAGTAGAAACACAATAAAGCCATCATTCATGGTATGTACAAAGAATATCGCTTCTTAAATATGTGCTGTTTTATGAACATAAGAAGCTTAGAAGTATGCTGTTTGTGTGTGTGTGAGCGTAGGACTGTGTGTGTATGTTTGTGTGTCCCTGTGTGTTTGTTGTCTGTCCGTAGGTTTAAGTGTTAAATCTACTTATTGGAGTGTTACTACTGAATCGTGATTTGCTTGGAAGTGCATTTATAACATTTTTGAGGGGTCCATGGAACAGGGCTGTATAATTTCAAGTCCAAGGGAACTGTCATTGCTTCAGTCGAGTGCCATATTTTTCCCATTTTCAGTCCTGAACATTGCATATATAACTTGTGTGAAAAGAAATGGTGAAACCCCTTTCATATAGGGTCCAGTCAACAATACACCCTCTCTGAAAGTTGCATTCACTTCTGAGTTGCACTGAGTCACTTCCTCTTGCTTTCATGTCTGTATTATGAAAACTGTTTCCTATTTGATTCAGGTAATTGCTGTTAGAGAATATATATTTGGATGATATTTGGGTTAACCGTTCTAAATTTGTGTGTGTGTGTGTGTGTGTGTGTGTGTGTGTGTGTGTGTGTGTGTGTGTGTGTGTGTGTGTGTGTGTGTGTGATTGTGTATGTGTGTGTGTGTGAGTGTGCACTTGCTCACATGTATTTAGCAAATGATGATATAAATCTTTTTTTTTTTTTTTAATTTATACCAGTACAATAAAAGAGATGTTATTTAAATTTGCTTTTTTTCTGAAAGACTTACTTCCAGACCTCACAGTCTAAAACAACTTTCATCACAGTGAAAGAAATTGTGTCATCTGCCCCTGTGATTTCCTGAGATCTTTCCAGGTCTTTCTTTTTCAAAGAATTCTAGGGCACCTGTGTCTCTAAAATAGGTTTCAGCAATCTAAGCTAGACAATGAGCGTTAACCTCATTTTCATTGCTGTGAAGGATAACTCAGCTAACTACGTACACATTAGGCAGTCTGCCATTCCATATGATTCGCAGAAATGTGTTCATCTTAATTACCTAACTGCAACTGAAGTGGACCATTAGAAAGGGATTAGCTTTTCAAAAGACAAGTCATGGCAAAATATAACAGAACGCAATTAACTCATGCAGAACGCATATGCCTACAAGGTACATTTTGTATAATATATAGATATCTTGCCGTCAGAAAACTTTAGCTTCAGACAGAGTCTGTCTATTAATTGCTAAACCCATTAATATTAATACTGATGGGTTCTATAAATATATATATATATATATATATATATATATATATATATATATATATATATATATATATATATGGTTCCCATTCAGAAGCCTGAAACATCATAAGCCTGAAAATCAAAATCCTGAAACCAAAAGCCTGAAAATTCAGAATCCTGAAAACTCAAAATCCTGAAAGCCCAAAATCCTGAAAGACCAAAATCCTGAAACTCAAAATCCTGAAAACACAAATAATGCTAATATGTCACTATAAAGACACTAATATCTACCAACTGACCCTGACCCTAACCCTAACCCTAAGGTCCGTCACTATCACACACTCACCTGACCCGGCCCTAACCCTAACTCACTTAAACCGCCCCTAACCCCAATATTTGTCACTATTGCATACATGCCTAACCTGCGCCCTAACCCTAACTCACTTAAACCACCCCTAACCCTAAAATAAAACCAACCGCACACTTACCTGACCCCAACGCATGACCTAACACCACAGGGCTAACAATAGCAAAGCCACAATGACATCAGTATGTCTATTTTGTGTTTTCAGGATTTTGAGTTTCAGGATTTTGGTCTTTCAGGATTTTGGGCTTTCAGGATTTTGAGTTTTCATGATTCTAAATTTTCAGGCTTTTGGTTTCAGGATTTTGATTTTCAGGCTTATGATGTTTCAGGCTTCTGAATGGGAACCATATATATAAATATATATATATATATGTACACAAGACGTCATACTGTTCAGGGAAAAACAGATCTCAGCTCTCATTTTAAGTAGTTTGTATTGCTATTTTGTATTTTAAAAAACACTGTAGATCACATTGGCTGCACTGCTTACCAAAATATAATTTTCACAGCTAATTGTACAAGAATTTGACTGAATCTGCATTAAACAGTTTAACATGAAATTACGTTTGTAATGGTTTATAGGAAAGGAAATGTTTTTTACATTTCTTAGTGGTATAATTAATTGATTTGTGTTTTAATTGTCTTACCATCACGTTTTACTAATCTGTGCTGTGTAATTTTCTTTACTTTCTAACAGGCAGCTATCTGCATAAGCAAATGATGCAGTAACCTGCATATTCTGCACCAGTTTTGAATTTTCTTGGGCCCAAAGATCCTATATAATTAGCCATCTTTTTGTTTCACAGATTACTTTTTTTGGGAGGTGCTAATTCATTTAGCATCTCTTTTTTTCAGTGATATCACATCTCTCTTCTGCTGCTACCTTCTGACGCTTGTCAAATTCTTTGTATTAATTCAAGAGTCTTTATTGCTGCAGGCACAACTAGTGGCCACTAGTGGCATATATGGTAGACGTGGCACCACACTGGAATGTCATATTTGTCCTAGAGACCAGATCCAATAGGCAATTGTAAACATATAATATTTAAAAATAATCCTCTTGAGATATGTATATTGTACAAGGAATAGTGTTTAGATATATAACATACAATACTTTGTAGAATATAACAATTAGCTTATTAATGTGCAGCATACAACCATTTGTAACACATACAACCATTTGTAACACATACAACCATTTGTAACACATACAACCATTTGTAACACATACATCCATTTGGATGGGGAATGTTAATGTACACATATATGTAAGAAATGGTACCGTGTTACACTTAATGGCTGTATAGCTCTGTAGTTTATGCAACATGCATGCATAGTTATACCTTAAATTGCAACTACACATCACTATGAGCGGCATTACATTACAGATGGTACTATAAGTGGGTGTTTTTACATGGAACACTATCTTTACATATTGTATACAAAAGTATATATAAGAATACATGGTCCTTAACAAGAAAACCTAATTACTTGTATTTTTACTTACATATTTTAACGTGGGTCACTCATTCACACATATAGCACCTTTTTGTATGCTTCTTCTTAATGACCATAGCGTATTACAACATTCAGTCATATTTTGGTACTGGCATCTTTAACTAAGTGACTTAACAATTAATTATTCGGCCTCATGAGCTACTTCAAGTAGAGACAGAGTAAGCTTCTCAAGCTTAAAGCTCATATCCAAAGGAGAAACCAGTTGTTTCCTAAGTGGATGATTATAAAACACCCCTTTCAAAAACCGCTTAACTAGGGCATTATTAGAAAGGAGAAGATCCAAAGACAGACCAAGCAGAAATAGCCAATAAATATATCTTGGAAGATGAATACAAAAGACCATTGGACAGTAACTCTCACAAATAATCAAGAACCTGAGGCAACTGGGCTTGGAAAAGATCTTTGTTCTTTGACTGGTACCACTTACAGGATCATAGGAGCTAACTAGTCTATGGTCCTCGGGCCCTTAAAAACTAGCCAAGAGTTTATCCCCCCCAAAAAAAACCTCAGTCAGCACTTGTCACCCCTGTCAGTGAAGGACAAAGGTGGAACCTCTGGGACAAATTTGTGGTTTCCCATCCACTCATCAAGGTTGTGCTTGAAGAGGGTTAGTAAGATACTCTGTTTGACATGTATGGGAAGTCTATTCCAAAGACAGGGTAGCCTCTGGGAGACAGACCTGTCTCTATAGCAGGTTTTGTTGATGTTGCATATTAGATTTAGGCCTATTTAGTGGGTAATGCGCGAGGAGTTAGACTTACGGATATGGAGCATCTCTAGTAGGTCAGGGTCTGATATTGCCTTGTAGGTGAGACACAGATCACCTCTAAACAAATTGTATGATACCAAGTAGAGTGATAGTGATTTGAGACTGTCTGCATAGGACATGTGTTGGAGGCCATGGATTCTCTTTATGAGGTATTTCTGTGACCTTTCCAGTTGGTGCAGGTGTTTGGAGAGGTACATACAAATCAGGGCATTATACTCAATTATAGGTTTAATGAGGGAGGAGTACAGTGAGGTAATAACCTCCTTTTTTTCTGGAAGCAATCCCTTTACTTATGAGATAAACCAAGTAAAAGGCTTTTCTGAACACTGCTGCCACATAATGGTCGAATGTAAGATTGTTGTCAACATGAGTACCCAGGTCTCTCACCACAGGTTGTTAGCTTAGTGGGTTGCTTTTGATTTGGTAATCAGTGTTTTTGCAGAATGGTATGATAATACTTTTTTGCATTTAACTTAAGGCTATGACTTTGGCACCAGTTATTTGTAGCTGTGAGACCCTCTTACAGTATGTTAACATCATATGCGGAGTCAATGACAGAACCCAACTTACAGTCATCCACAAACGTGGTCAGCCACAGGCCCTTTGTCTTTGCCTGGACCTCTGAGAAGTAGATGCCAAACAGTAGGGGTAGCAGAACAGATCCCTGGCGAACACCACTAGTGACAGGTCTGCTGTCGGAGGTGGTGGCACCTATTTTGACCTTGTGGTCCTATCTGTGAGCCAGTTGGCCACCCATCTGATGAGATAGGGATTAACACCAAGTTGTGTTAGCATTTTGATGATGCCTGAGTGGGGGATTAAAAAAAGCTTTTCATCTTGCACATATATGAGTTTCTAGTATCATGTTTTCTTGCCTCCTTTAGTATCTGTCCTTGCATCTACAGGAAAAAAGGTGCCTAAAAGGTATCAACATTCAATCATCACAGCAGTTAGCTGACTAGAGTCTAGATTGGGGTGTATGAAACACCTTGTGTCTTGTGTGAATATATCCAGTCTGTAGGGAAGCTTGTGGTAATTGCCCTTGACCAAATTGAAAAGAAGGGAGAACTATTGTTTCCATGGCCAAAATTGATTCACCACCATAATTTTGGAAAGTCCCTCTGGATCTTTAGAAAAACACTGGATTTTAGTGGAATGGGTGGAAAAGCATACAGGAACATTCCCTAACGTGGGAATACGAAAAACATCTGTCTTCCAGGCTAGGAGTTCTGGAGCACATTTTCTTTAGTCTGTTATGAAGTGAGGCAAACAGATGTACTTGAAGTGTTTCCCACAGTTGGAGCAACTCTTGAAAGACCCAGGATGAAGTTTCCATTTATTGGGGAACGGGGGGAGGTCTGTCACAGTCCTGCTGAACTTATCTTGAATGATGAAATTTATGAAGTCTGAGAAGTCAAACTGTGTTGAGTAGCTACCTCTCAGACATTCATAGTAAGTCTACAAACAGGGAAAAATCTGGTATCCCCATCTGTTTGTGTCCCACATCACTGTGGTGTTGTCTATTTATGGCTGTGTATTTCCTGGGGACCAGAGATTTTTCAAGGCCTTCAAAAGATTGATAACTGCCAACACCTCTCTGATATTTATGTGCTTCAGTGTGACACATAAGATCCCATAGAGTGTGTACATTTACCCCCTTTGAAACTGCTACCACCACCAGTTTTGAAGCATCTTTGGTGACTGCAGGTGGGGGGGGGGGTCAGAAGGGAGACTAGAAGGCTTGTATTGAAAGTCTTCTGATCTAACCCCCATCCAAATTTCCTCATAACAAATTCCAGAATTGGGATCTGAAAGGACTAAGGATGTAGTCTATATTGATCTGAGATAGCACTGTATTTTTGTTGTACTAAGTCCGCCATGGGAACCATGAGAATCATCAATGATATGTACCTCAGAATCCTAAGAAACTAATTCTAACTGGAGAATAACTTAGGAAGAACTGTTGAAATGTGTCTGCTTTGTCTGGAAGAAGAAAGGCTCTTCCCAAAGCAGAGTCCAACAAACATCCCAGAAAATCCTTCTGTGAGAAGGGAGAAGAGAAGACTTCTGAAACTTGATATGAAAGCCCTGACTGAGTAGACATTCTTTTGCACTTGCTAAAGACAGCTGAAAAAGAGGCCTGCAAAGAAAAGACAATTGTGAAAGCCTTGAAGTCTGCAGTAAACAATGACCATAGCTAGGCATTTTGTGAATATCTTTGGTGCACTGGAATGTCAAAAGGGTAAAACAGAGAATTGAATAAGTAAGCCAGGTACAGAAAATCTTAAGAAACACCTGTAATGTTTTCCAATGGGGGTGTGATGACAGGCATACTTTAGATCCAACTTTACTATGAAAGTTACAGGGGAGATCAGAGGTACAAGAGACCAAAGAGTTAACCTCTCAAAGGTCAGAATCTTGACAAAAAGATTTAAAAAAGAATAGGTATGGTCCATTACAGGCCTCCAGGATCCTTCTGTTTTGGGAACTAGAAAAATTATTGAATAAAATTCTGTGCCTAGGAGGTTAGGGGCACATGTTCTATGACTCCCTGATACATCATGTTCTGTAGGATAAAAGAAAACAGAGATCTGGTCCCTTGAACAAGAGTTAACTTATTGGAAAGGGAGGGGATTTCCACTGACAAGTGCACCCCCACTGGATTACCTTCAGAATGCAACTGTCGGAAACAATCAAAAGCCACAAAGAAAAGTGAAGTCTTGGAGACATGGAAAGGTTGCCAGAGCAGGAGTGAGGAAGAACCTGAACAAATAGTCATTCTGACGGAGAGGACTGTCCTTGATTTTTGAGGCTTTTCTTTTCTTCTTATAAGTCTCATTTCCATTGCTTTTTGAAATCTTGATTGCTGGCTAATTGCTGCTTAAATTGCTTATTGGAGAAGTGAGCTGAGGAAATGATTAAAATTACTATTTGAACTGAGAAAGGAGAGTTGAAAAATCTGAGACAGTCCTTGAATCAGTTTTTCACTTTCATCACACAACTTAAGCCCCTCAGCTGTAGAAGGGTCAAACAGAATCTCTTTATCTAACAGGAGAATTTAAAATATCAGATTTAGTACCATGAAGAAGATCCTGAGAATGAAGTCAAGCAAACTTCCACAAAACTAATTCAGAAGCAGCAGCTCTAGAGGAAGAATCTGCAGCATCATAAGCCCACTTTAAAACATGCTTAGTCACATGAGAAACAACTATAACAAAAGCATTTAGTGAATTATTTTCTTAGAAGAAGGAAGGGTCTCCATTAACTTCTGTGTGTTTTCATAAGATAATAATAAAAATTTTAACGTATGAGCTTAACTAAGTTAAAGTACTAGAAGAATATATTTTCTTGCCAACTTATTCATTGCTTTCTCATCCTTGTCAGAGAGAATGGATTTAGCATTGGTAACTTGTTTAGCAAAAGCCAATTTTGATACAGATATAACTGCTGGGTCTGCTTTAAGATTAGAAAAGAGGTGCTAGTGCATCTGGGAGTATCGTATATAGCTTGTCAGAGTTCTTGACAGCAGGAGGCTGACCATCAGGTAAGGCAGAAAGAGTGAGAAAACATTCTCTGAGGTAAGTAGGTAGGACAGGAGGGATAGCTGCAGCTAACTCATAATACATTGTTTTGTGCCACAGGAACTTCATTCTAGTCCTACTGAAAAGAAACTTGTTTATCATAGATACAGTGTCAGTAAAAGAAATCTCTTCATAAAGGAAATCTGATAACATCCTTTCCTCAGAATCAGAGTGATCAAAATGAGAAGGAATTTCTGAAGTACAACCATCTTCATGCAATGTCTGCATTTTGACTGAAATTCCCTATGAGAAGAATAAACTCTGTTCCTTTTCTTGTCTGAAGAATCAGAAGGCAAAAAAAATAATTAGCAAGTGATTTGGAAAATCCAAGTAAATCTGCCTTGTGCATAGAAATAGGAACAGGAAACTGAAAGTTCTTCTAACTAGGAATACACTCTCTCTCTCTGAAAACAGACTGACACTTCGTAGGCACATAATTCCATCTTCCATTTCCCTTTCCCAGCCAAGTGAAGACCCTTCACCTACCCCTTCCCCTGACACAAATAAAAGTGTCTCTTCCTTGCCTGCCAAGGTCAAACCTATAGCAGCAGAGGACATGACTATTCTGCAGTCATTGGTGGCTGAAAAAGCTACACCAGGAGGACTGAGGAGAAAAAGATGGGCTGTCTGTAGAAAAGCAACAAGCAGTCACAGCAGAGTCACCCATCAGAAGCTCATGCAGAATAAGAGATGGCCTGACACCTAAAGACTCCTTTGAAACATTTTTCTTTTTGTGTGCTAGGGAAAGTATTATCATGGAGACTGGACGTTACACTCTATGGAAGGAAGGAAGCCATGAAAGAGACATCAAAAGTGGAAAACAGAGCTTGGATGACTCAATAAAATTTAAGGTAAAAAACAAGTGGTTCTGAGGTAAGTAAACCACTGACAGTCCCCCACAAGCATGGTATCCTGACTCAAACTCATAAAGTCTAAAAACTTTTGCCAGAAGTAAAACATTTCCTTTTTGAAATGTTTACAAAATCATAACCAAAAACATGTCCATTAAAAATGTAATGATGATCCCAAAACATTCACTTTCCTAGCTAAAAATCATAGATTTCACAGAAAAACATCAGTTTTCTTCATAAAGTAAAAGAAAGTGGAGGATTAATCTGCCCAGCATTTAAACTTGCTGAACTACCGACAATTCCACTGAGCCCACTGAAGGAACACTCTCTTCAGCAACAAACAAATCTCTGAAACTTTTAACACTCCAGCTGTCCTTTTGCTGAGCTCTGGTGAGCATGGAAGGTTGCAGTAGGAATTGGACCTATACAACAGTGCTCCATGTTTGAGCATCTTAATGGATCACTAGCCCATTGCCATCAGAATATTTCAATCAACATAAGTTAGAGGAACGACTTTTGACCAAAGGTAAGATATACGAAAGTGGAAAAATGTGGTCATTTAAAGGAAACAACACATCACATAAAGTGTGAATTATATAAAATAAAGAAATGTAAATGCTATGATATTTCTTGAGTGCCTTTTTAAATGTAAAGTCAAAGTAAGAACATATAAAGGCATTTGGTGGAAAATTGTCAAATTTTAGGACAGTCTAGAGAGTCTAGACAAGAGATTTAAGGCCATACTGTAGCCAGGTTAAAGAAACAATTAAAAGCAGAAGAGAATGTGGTGGTAGATATAATGGCATAGAGGAACTACACATGAATTGTCTAGTGACCGAGGTTTAAAAAGGGTTTTGGATATTACTGCTTCATTTAATAGCTGGGCCAGATCTCTCATCTTGCATGGGGCGGATGTGGGACCAGATAATACAGCAGTATCCATGACGACAGTGGGGAGAAGCAGCAGCTGCAGGACATTCTTGCTAGCTGAAGCTTTCAGATATTCTCTTGGAACCATACGTGATGACACGCCTGCTGAATCATAGCTGGGCATCATGAATGTAGATGTTAGTACTGCAGAGTAATGTGTGGTATAAGGAACTGCCCCTCCTACACTAATCACTGGCCATAAATGATGACCCTACATTCTTTCAGCAGAAGTCCATGGTAAAATGGGGTGGTCATAAGGGTGATGGAAGCAATGGAGATATTATGCAGGAATGGAGGCTGCAGGTTCAGGAGAATCGGATGACAGAGTATCTAGTCGAAGAAAAATGGAGGGAATTACTAGTGGAACTCACACATAATAAGACTTCTAATTTCAAGTGTTGTTGACTATTTGTACACATATAATGTTCATTTATGGGCACAATTACAGGTTCTTGTGTAAAATGTAATGAAAAATGAAAGCAGCTACATACTTCAA
Source organism: Protopterus annectens (assembly GCF_019279795.1). NCBI lineage: Eukaryota > Metazoa > Chordata > Ceratodontiformes > Protopteridae > Protopterus > Protopterus annectens. The sequence continues at coordinate 1,665,134,675 of NC_056737.1, forward strand.
CTGATGCTCATGAAGTTATCTGCTGACATGTACATTTCAAAATAAGAAAGCAGAGTTTTCCCATAATGCTCAAAAGCAGATGGGTGGACTGCAGTATTTTTTTCAATGAACTGCAGATCTTTTTTGAATTGTGAAAACAATTGGCTGAGTGAATTCAGGATCTTGATGCTATACTTTAAAAGCCCTTTAACAGAATCTGGATTTCTGAATCAGGTTTTCACTTTCATCACACAACTTAAGCCCCTCAGCTGTAGAAGGGTCAAACAGAATCTCTTTATCTAACAGGAGAATTTAAAATATCAGATTTAGTACCATGAAGAAGATCCTGAGAATGAAGTCAAGCAAATTTCCACAAAACTGATTCAGAAGCAGCAGCTCTAGAGGAAGAATCTGCAGCATCATAAGCCCACTTTAAAACAGGCTTAGTCACATGAGAAACAACTATAACAAAAGCATTTAGTGAATTATGCTCTTAGAAGAAGGAAGGGTCTCCATTAACTTCTGTGTGTTTTCATAAGATAACAATAAAAATTTTAACGTATGAGCTTAACTAAGTTTAAGTACTAGAAGAATATATTTTCTTGCCAACTTATTCATTGCTTTCTCATCCTTGTCAGAGAGAATGGATTTAGCATTGGTAACCTGTTTAGCAAAAGCCAATTTAGATACAGATATAACTGCTGGGTCTGCTTTAAGATTAGAAAAGAGGTGCTAGTGCATCTGGGAGTATCGTATATAGCTTGTCAGAGTTCTTGAGAGCAGGAGGCTGACCATCAGGTAAGGCAGAAAGAGTGAGAAAACATTCTCTGAGGTAGTAGGTAGGACAGGAGGGATAGCTGCAGTTAACTCATAATACATTGTTTTGTGCCACAGGAACTTCATTATAGTCCTACTGAAAAGAAACTTGTTTATCTTAGATACAGTGTCAGTAAAAGAAATCTCTTCATAAAGGAAATCTGATAACATCCTTTCCTCAGAATCAGAGTGATAAAAATAAGAAGGAATTTCTGAAGTACAACCATCTTCATGCAATGTCTGCTTTTTGACTGAAATTCCCTATGAGAAAGAATAAACTCTGTTCCTTTTCTTGTCTGAAGAATCAGAAGGCAAAAAAAATAATTAGCAAGTGATTTGGAAAATCCAAGTAAATCTGCCTTGTGCATAGAAATAGGAACAGGAAACTGAAAGTTCTTCTAACTAGGAATACTCTCTCTCTCTCTGAAAACAGACTGACACTTCGTAGGCACATAATTCCATCTTCCATTTCCCTTTCCCAGCCAAGTGAAGACCCTTCACCTACCCCTTCCCCTGACACAAATAAAAGTGTCTCTTCCTTGCCTGCCAAGGTCATACCTATAGCAGCAGAGGACATGACTATTCTGCAGTCATTGGTGGCTGAAAAAGCTACACCAGGAGGACTGAGGAGAAAATGATGGGCTGTCTGTAGAAAAGCAACAAGCAGTCACAGCAGAGTCACCCATCAGAAGCTCATGCAGAATAGGAGATGGCCTGACACCTAGAGACTCCTTTGAAACATTTTTCTTTTTGTGTGCTAGGGAAAGTATTATCATGGAGACTGGACGTTACACTCTATGGAAGGAAGGAAGCCATGAAAGAGACATCAAAAGTGGAAAACAGAGCTTGGATGACTCAATAAAATTTAAGGTAAAAAACAAGTGGTTCTGAGGTAAGTAAACCACTGACAGTCCCCGACAAGCATGGTATCCTGACTCAAGCCCATAAAGTCTAAAAACTTTTGCCAGAAGTAAAACATTTCCTTTTTGAAATGTTTACAAAATCATAACCAAAAACATGTCCATTAAAAATGTAATGATGATCCCAAAACATTCACTTTCCTAGCTAAAAATCATAGATTTCACAGAAAAACATCAGTTTTCTTCATAAAGTAAAAGAAAGTGGAGGACTAATCTGCCCAGCATTTGAACTTGCTGAACTACCGACAATTCCACTGAGCCCACTGAAGGAACACTCTCTTCAGCAACAAACAAATCTCTGAAACTTTTAACACTCCAGCTGTCCTTTTGCTGAGCTCTGGTGAGCATGGAAGGTTGCAGTAGGAATTGAACTCATACAACAGTGCTCCATGTTTGAGCATCTTAATGGATCACTAGCCCATTGCCATCAGAATATTTCAATCAACATAAGTTAGAGGAACGACTTTTGACCAAAGGTAAGATATACGAAAGTGGAAAAATGTGGTCATTTAAAGGAAACAACACATCACATAAAGTGTGAATTATATAAAATAAAGAAATGTAAATGCTATGATATTTCTTGAGTGCCTTTTTAAATGTAAAGTCAAAGTAAGAACATATAAAGGCATTTGGTGAAAAATTGTCAAATTTTAGGACAGTCTAGAGAGTCTAGACAAGAGATTTAAGGCCATACTGTAGCCAGGTTAAAGAAACAATTAAAAGCAGTAGAGAATGTGGTGGTTGATATAATGGCATAGAGGAACTACACATGAATTGTCTAGTGACCGAGGTTTAAAAAGGGTTTTGGATATTACTGCTTCATTTAATAGCTGGGCCAGATCTCTCATCTTGCATGGGGCGGATGTGGGACCAGATAATACAGCAGTATCCATGACGACAGTGGGGAGAAGCAGCAGCTGCAGGACATTCTTGCTAGCTGAAGCTTTCAGATATTCTGTTGGAACCATACGTGATGACACGCCTACTGAATCATAGCTGGGCATCGTGAATGTAGATGTTAGTACTGCAGGGTAATGTGTGGTGTAAGGAACTGCCCCCCACACTAATCACTGGCCATAAATGATGACCCTACATTCTTTCAGCAGAAGTCCATGGTAAAAGGGGGTGGTCATAAGGGTGATGGAAGCAATGGAGATATTATGCAGGAATGGAGGCTGCAGGTTCAGGAGAATCGGGTGACAGAGTATCTAGTCGAAGAAAAATGGAGGGAATTACTAGTGGAACTCACACATAATAAGACTTCTAATTTCAAGTGTCGTTGACTATTTGTACACATATAATGTTCATTTATGGGCACAATTACAGGTTCTTGTGTAAAATGTAATTAAAAATGAAAGCAGCTACATACTTCAACTGATGCTCAGGAAGAGTTATCTGCTGACATGTACATTTCAAAATAAGAAAGCAGAGTTTTCCCATAATGCTCAAAAGCAGATGGGTGGACTGCAGTATTTTTTTCATTGAACTGCAGATCTTTTTTGAATTGTGAAAACAATTGGCTGAGTGAATTCATGATCTTGATGCTATACTTTAAAAGCGCTTTAACAGAATCTGGATTTCTGCTGGAAAATCTGGCAGTTGTTCAAATTTCTTTCAAAGACATGCGTAAATGGGCGTGCCTTCATTGAAGGTTGATCATCGAGCTGGCACCTCGGCGTTCTTCAAAATCTACTGCCAATCATTAGCAGACTGGAGTTCTGCTGTAGCGACCCCTAACCGGGAAAAGCCGAAAGACAACAACAACAATTTAATCAATTTCTCTCACTAAACTGAACTTAGGATCCAGAGTTTGACATTTGTCAATAATCCTGGTCAGAATTGGAAGGATTACATTAATTCATTAAAACTATGATGTCTGACTGGTAGCTTCCCAAGTCTTACCCTAGTGTGGTTTTCAGAAGACGGTCAATGCAACAGGAGATGTCTTTTCACCTAAGGTGCAGAAGCCTTGGCACTGATATTAATAGAGAGGGGAGTGAAAGGGAAGAGTATGTAGAATGAAGACCCTAAAAACAGAGTAAAAAGCAAAATATTGTGTGAATTCATTGAATCCCATTTTGCATATTCATGCACTGTCATGTTTTATTTCCTGTTTTTCTTATCAACTTGATGAGGTTTTTACTGGGCTTAAACTTTCTAAATGACAGTATCAGCCAAACAGCAACACATAGTTTTAATCGGTTTACCTTTATTTCATTGAAAGCCATATGTGCAACGTGCAAAACATTGTAAGTACGGCTGCAAAAAAACACAATGCCGATTCACCATGTGTTTGAGTGGCAAATAAGTGAATGATTTTTTCCCATTCAAACACATGGATAAAATGTCAGAAATGGTTTTCCAGCAAACCATTTTCAACATTTGATCCTTCGATACTGTCCTTATTTTGGCATTACGGGTCGCAGAAATGATGGTTCGCATATATGCAATTCACTCATTCAAAGGTAAACCTTTTAATCTTATCTCTGAAAATCTGAATCCTGTAATCTGCAGTGGGCCCAGTGGCCTTCCTGTTACTCTAGCAGTTTTGTAGGTGATTCTATCCATCCATTCATCCATCCATCCATCTATTTATCTATCTATTTAGCCATAGATCATCTATTTATCTATTTATTTAATTTTTTTTTACCTTGAGTTTTACTACATCCTTCTATTTTCAGAGCTTTTAGGGACTTTATTACAAAGCAATAGCATCAAAGTGTTTGCCAGCATATGAAAAGTATTTAACTGCTGTTCCTGCTGTTGTTGTTTTTCCTCCACTGTTTTGTCTGTAACTTTCCTTTTGCCCTCTGATTTGACACTTCCAGAGAATTTCCACAAAATTTAATTCTGTCACTGCAGTTGTTTTTAAAACATTTTGCCAAGGAATTTCTATGGAATTTAATTCTGCTACTGCAGGCATTTAGGTGTCAGTCAATCTATCGACAGCCATTTCTTCAACTGTAGATAGAGTGAAGAAATTATCTCAAAACACCTTTCAGCAACAGAGGAATTTTTCTCCATTGTTGTGCAACCTTGAAGAAGGTATATATAATTTCAGGTTTGTGGAAGGGGGTGCAGGGGGTCTTGCATCCTGCAAAAATGTTTTTGTGAACTGACAAAACGTTTTGGCATATTTTTTCAATCTTTCAGCAGTCAAATATATGGCAGTTGATAGATCAACATGTTTTATTTTTATTTATTTTATTTTTGTTTGTTGGCCAGGTTTGTCTTACTGAGCTTAGTAGCCCTTTTCCAGCAGAGGCCCGGGGAGAAAAGCTCCAACTAAATATACAAGAGACATTTACATAGTGATTTTACAAAACAAGCAGTAGTAACAAGAAAAAGAAATAAAAATACAATACAAAACATTTGAAGAGAATACAGTGTCAGATTACATACAGCTTACAAACAGAACAGTAGACTAAATTCATCAAAAAAACTTTGAATTTTGTTATTATTATTTTTGTTAGGGAGATCTAGAAGAATTTATGGTTAAGCTTTGCCTAAGGATGGCAAATATAGTGACAGGCCCATTCATTTTGTAGGTATTCTTTGGTAGCAGATTTAAATATTTTCAGTTGCTTATATTACCGAATTCCAAGTGGGAGGGAGTTCCAAGCTTTGGTAGGGTTATAGCTGTAGAGGCTACATCCAATTTTGGTTTTAGGTTTGTGAGTTGATAGAAGGTCTTGGGTTGTACTTCTGAGAAGTCTAGCTGGTAGATAATAGGAGATAAGCGTACAGAGAATGGGACAGTATGAAGGCTGATAGAGGATGCTATGAATAATGTGGAGCTGAGTGAGAAGGAGCTGATGTGGTAGTTCAAGCCAGTTTAGCTGTTTCAGAGAGAGGCAGTGGTGGGACTTATACGTTTGCTGGGCAGCGAATCTAGCTATCTTGTTATAGGTAGATTCAGGTTTGGTGAGGAGATTTGAGTTGAGATTAGTGAAATTCTCAGAGCTATACAGTAGAGTAGGTAATAGGTAGGCATGGGAAAGAGTTATCTTGGCTTCCCTAGAGAGAAATATTTTATTGCAGTATAGGAGGCCAAGTTTCTGATGAGCTTTGCAGATACTGCTGTTGACATATAAGTCAAATTTGAGCTGATCATCAATAATAACTCCTAGTAATTTTGTGTTAGACTCTACATTGATTAAGGTGCTATCTAAAGACTGGATTGAGAAGGAGGATTTCATATGATTGGGTTTTTTTGGCAGAAAAAGTAGTAATTTATTTTTTGGGGGTTGAGAATTAACTGATGTTTAGAGAACCAGTGTTCAACGGAGTTGAGGGTGGACTGTGTGGTGGAGATGAGCTCAGAAGGGGAGTCGGCAATAGAGATGACAGTAGAGTCATCAGCATATTGTACTAATGATGAGAGAGGGCAGGAGGAGTAGACTGTATTGATAAAGATATTAAAAAGTAGTGGCCCAAAAATGGAAGCTTGAGGAACACATGTCTTAACTGGAAGGAGAGAAGAGAAGAGTGAGCAGGAAGCCATTTCACAGCTTGGAAGTGGTCAGTGAGGTAGCTGGCAAACCATGCTATAGTTTCTGAGGAGAAGTTAAGAGTGGTTAGTTTTTGGAGTAGTAGAGGATGGGACACAGTGTCAAAGGCCTTTGATAAGTCTACGAATAGGCAGGAGATAAGTTTGTTGTTATCTCTAGCAAGGGAAATAGTATTTAGGAAGGATAGTAGAGCTGTTGTGGTGCTATGTTTGGGTCTAAAACCATGATTTTATTGAATTAGGTAGTGCATAATTTGTTTATGGATACATTTTTCCAGGATCTTGGAGAGTGGGGAAAGGATAGCAGTAGGTCTGAAATTAGTGATGTCTGTGGAGTTACCTCCTTTGTGTATGGGTAGGGTGTAGAATTTTTTCAGATGGTTGGCACTTTAAACTCTGAGATAGAGACAGGAAGGGCAAGAGGATCAGCAGCTATTGAAGAAACTGAGAGGGGATGTTGTCAGTGGAGGAGGAGCAAGGTTTTAATTTGGAGAGCAGGGATTTTATGTAGCTGGTAGCTACAGGTTTCAGTGAGAATTTATTGGTAGAGTTTAAGTAGTCCACAGATTCCACATTATTAGGAGTGTTATTTGTGTGGATAGATTAGAGTTGGGTTTAAGTAGTTTGGTTATAGAGTTGATGAAATAATGTTGAAGGTGGTAGCCATATCCTCTGGAGTTTGATCACGGTATGGGTTTGGGGAGCTGGGATTACCAGGGTGTAGAATTTGGTTTATTGAGTGCTAGAATTTTTTTGCATTGGATCGCAGGGCAGAGGGAGGGTTTTGGTACAACTCCCTTTTGTCTTTGTTAATGTTTTTCTTGGTCTGATTTTTGAGCTCTTTAAATCTTTGTAGGTCAGTGGGAAGTTTTGTTTTGATCCAAGTTTTTCAAGCTTTGTCTCTATTTTTTATTAGAGTATGGGTGGCATTGGACAGCCAAGGTGAAATATTGGACTTACCCTGGACAGTACGAATAGAGGCTAGCGAGTTTAGAATATTGAGGAAAATTGAGTTAAAAGACTGGAGAGCATCATCCAGGGGTAGGTGATGGAGGAAGTTCCAGTTTATTTCAGAAAGGAGAGATTTAAACATTTCTGGATGGAAGTTAGATACTTTTCTACAAGTTATGAATCTATGTGATTTGATATGGTGGGATGAGTATTTGAGGACCATTATGGGGAGTGGTCACTAAGGGAATTGGAGAGAGTCTTGGTACTATGATATTTGGAGGGATTAGAGACTAGAATCCAGTCAAGTAGGATGTAAGTTTCCATATATCCATGTATCCATTTCTTTGTTCATATATCTTGGCTGTCCCCTGGAGTCTGAATTACAGTGACTAACATCTGAGCAATCCATGCTTGCTTACTGGACTTGAAGGGGTTGGTTTGTTTTCTCCACTGATTCTGCAGGGATGATAGCTATTGTCAAATGTTTATAGCTGAGTGGTAGCTGTAGGACTACTGGATTTCAGAGTGATATTTGCCAGACTTGCCGAGTGTGGTTTACTATACTCCAGAGTGCTGTGGATTGTTGCTGACCATAATATGTGACTCTGAGTGTCCTTTAGCCCAGTGGCACCTTCACTGGTATGTTGACTCCATTCTTCTTATGGGTCTAGTGCTGGGGCCCATTTTGTAGTTATGTGGTATGGTGGATATCCTCAGGTGTTAATCTAGTTATCTATCCTGGATGGAGTTGGTCACACTTTCTGACATATGTCATGAAGAAATCTGATTTTTTTTCCTTCAGACTACTATTGTTACTGTATTATATTTTTCTTCGGTCCATTAGTAGCTGACTTGCATGAGCATTTTTGACATTTTTATTGCTGTTTGTAATTTTATTTAGTTTGCATTATTTATTTGTAGTGCCTGTTTGTTTGTTTTATTTGTTTATTTATCCTATTTATTCATTGTTACATTATCTGTCGACCAGATTTTGATTTGCTTCATTCTCCTGCTGAGTTCTGGAATATCTTAGTTGTAGCTGGGAACACTTTTTTTTTCCTGTAATCTTTTATCCTTCCCCAGCTACGTGACAACTTTTTTACCACTTGCAGAAGACTTGATGCTCATTAAAGGTACAGGGTTGGTATTCATTACTTTTAGCATTATAAATATGTAGAGTCCAGGTCTGGATCTGTTTTGGTGCTGTGTGATTTCTGCCATGGGGCAATACATTGGCTGACAGCCTCAGTACAGTTGTGTGGCATGTACTGGTGGAGTCTTCTCACCATTAGAGACATTTAAGTGGCAAATGTACTCCAACAACTCTGATCAAGATTTATTTTCACACTAGGTCTAACAGAAATGTGTCTGATACTTTACTGGGCCTGCACTGTGGAAACCTGGCTTGATTTCATCTCTGGACTTATTCTTTCTTCAGTTGTGCTCTCCCCCCTTTTTTCTGTTTTCAGTACCTTAAGCTGGACAAGTCTGGGGTGCGGGTTTCCAACTTCTATCATCCATCATCAGTAAAGTCTGAAGCTGTCAGTTCCTTCTAATATGTTATGGGTTGGGACCCATCTGTTAGTACCTCTTCATCAGCTGTGTACTTGGTAGTGCAAGGATATTCCTTCAGGAGTTCACATACTTTCTTGTCTTCTCCTTGCTAATGTCACCGAAGCTGGTTAAGCCTGTGTGTTTTTGGCGTCATGTTTCATGAGGAATTTGAGACTCTTATAAAATAATTCCTTTCTTATTATGAAGGGATTTGCATTTGCTTAAGTTGTTACCTCTGCAACTCATCAATGAGAAAATACTTGCCATTACAGCTGGGGGTCATGATCCATGACCAGGTAATAGAAATAATTAGATGGCCAGATCACAGCCTGGTTCATCTGTGGTCAACACACCTTAGAGGGCACCACGTGACCATGGTCTGATGGTCTGCAGGAGCCTCAGTCAGATCACCCAGACTCACTGTTTCTGTTCTATATCAGTGCTGTAGATGTAGATGAGACATTGACTGCTTCTCTAAATCTTCCATCTCCAAGTCATGCACACCAAGTCATGCACACCCTATCCATCTCATCTATGTGTCCCGCAGTATGACTTTAAGCTCCATGGATAGAGAGGGGGGTGAAAGGAAGGCTACAGCACAGATGGCACTGTACCAGCATGCATGAGGAGAGGCTTCTATCAAACAAATATGCAGTTTACTAGAAGGTGGTCTCCCTGAAGAATTCATTGTACTTGTTCAAGGTGATTACCATCATGTTAAATCAGCAGCACTCTTCCAGATGGGGTGTAGGCTTAACAACCCAGACTGTCTTTTCAGCCAAAAGTCTTTTTTGAAAGAAGAACGTGATCTGGTTGCTTTGTATTTCACCAACAAGCTTGCCCTGATCAGGTCCAGTGTTGGCACTAGTGATCTCGCTGGGATGTAGTGTAGTCAGCAGAAGAGTTACCACCTTGGTTTTGGTCTGAGTTTAGAATTTCCAATTATAATGATATTGTTACTGCTGTTTCCTGAATGCACACTCCAACGTGTGTGATAGACCGTTGTCCCAATAGACTGGTTACATGATGCTTGGAGGTACAGAATCCAATCTTGTACTAGAGCACAATGTCCTCACTTAGAAATAAGGTTTTTCCATCAAAGCTAAGAGATGCTTTAGTCACTCCATTCTCTAAAATGGCTGCCTACATCTTCTATTTATTGGTAACATTCTTTAGAAGGTTGTGTGTGGACAACTGGAGTCATACTTGAGCAGCAACTTCAATGATCATTTCCAGTCTGCTTTTTGCACAAGACATAGTACACAGATGGCCTCACTAGGGTCTTTAACAGTCTCCTTCTATTGAGAGGTCAACATTGTTTTTCCATCTTTTCTCTTTTAGATCTCTCTGTGACATTTGAGACAACTGATCATTTGACCATACTGGACAATTCTGAGGTGCTACTGTGGCATTACAGATGAGTCTTGAATTGGTTTGCATCCTACCTTTAAGGGTGAATTCAAAGGATGGTATCAGGAATCAGTTCATCTTCCACACCACTGCCACCACTGCTATCAGAACTATGGGGTGCCAAAAGGTTCAGTTTTGGTTCCATTGTTATTCACTGTATACATGTTTCTCTTAGGGTATATTATCTGAGAGAGACGACTACCATATTATTGTTCTACTAATGACGTACCTGTACATCTCTTTCTCTCAAGGATCTATGTCTTAAATAAGATAGCTTCAGACTTGGAATGCATCCTTTTCTAGGAGATCTATAACTGGCTTAAGCTTAATATATTCAAGTTAGTTGCTATGGTTAAACATGTCACTGACTGAAATTAATATTCTCTGGTATTGCCTCCTAATATCATCTATAGTAGTAACAAACTAAAATTCATGCCAAGTGTGCAGAATATATTTTTGTCAAATTTATTTTTTTATTAATTTCTTGCAAAGTTTAGGAAAGGCAAAATATAAACAAAAATGAACAACCGTTTTGCCAGGTGGCCAGACTATATAAAGAAAACACAACACTAGTGAACTGAGTATAACATAACCAAAGTGAACAATTTGTAGAGTGTTTAAAACAGAAAACAATAAATTCTTCAAGTACAATAATTGAATACAACATAAAAATCCAGGTCCAAATAAAGGTGAGTCCATGATAAATTTGACATAAACTTTGTCATGCTTTCCAGTCAATAAAATAGTTTCTTCAACTTGGGAGTCACCTTCTATGTATTTAAGTACTTGGTTATACAGGAAGAAAATCTTGTTGAGGAAATTGTTTGCAGATAATCCACTGAGTTGCCATGCTGCGTTTTCCTAAAACTGATAGTTCTATAAACAATAGTTTATCTTTACTTGTAACATTCATCTCAAACGTTAAGATGCAGTGGTGTCAGGATAAATCACATGCTATAATGAAGTGGGGAAGCTTCTCATTAGCACAAGACCAAAGTTTCTTCTCAGGAAGACAGAATCAAATCATATGCAAAATGTCTGCATTTTAATTTTTGTTTTTCAACATGTTAGAAGGAAACCTTGGTAAAATAAAGCTTTTTGTAGAAGCTAAATAAGTGCTAATGCAAATGATAAATTGTGTATCAAAGCTTATTAAAGGGGATGGAAAACTTCAGTGAAGAATTTTGAAAAGACCTATAAGATGAGAGAAAAGCCTCATTTTTAAATTTTAAGTCCAATGTCAACTTATATGTAGAAGTAGCTGTTTTCAGAAATAGTAATTTCTCTTTCAAACCTAACAAATAATTAGACTTTTCACTACAGAACTGCAAATGACTAAATAAATCTTTAGAAAATATGCAGATAATATTGACATTTACAATGTGACATTTTGGGAGGAGGTTAAACTCACAAATGTCAGATGCTACATAATGTAGAGGTGATGCCTGACAATCAGTTCACTTTTAAGGACCAGATGCTTGCTTTTGTCAAGTCCTCCTAGTTTCATTTGAGGAAGATTGCCATTACTAAGCACCTTACTGGACATGTGAATCGTACAGTAGCAGTACATGCCTTAGTTTTTTTCTGGACTGTACTACTGTAATATTTTGTAAATGGTGTGTCCAAACTCAGAGCTGCACTTCCTGCTCCTCGTGCAGAACTCCATAACTTGGTGACTGATAAGGGTATCTCAACACCACCATATGACATTGATACTGCAGAGTCCACATTGTCTGCCAGTTCAATCCCATATCACATATAAGATTCTGGTTGTAATTTACTTGGGCATTCACTATTAGAAAACCTCTTAAAATAAAATGTATTGGTCTTGTTTTGAACCAAGCAAGCAATAATGCCTTACAGGGTGAGCATTATCAAGGGGAAATAATGGCCCATCTAGGGGTGGTTTGAGGCCTGACACTGCAGGCTGAAGGCTTTACCCTCTTTGGAAAAGCCATTATTTCCTTTAAAACTCCACTTTGGAAGACATTATTGCACTTAGATAATAGATTATCTGTTAAATTTTGTATTTTTATTAGTATATGTCTTTATATTTTTGATGCAAAATAGTTCTTCCTCCTAATATACTTGTAGCATATGTAATTGCTGCTAAAGAAAGGATTTTGCATTCAAAATATAAGCTGTGTAAGTATTTAATGTTCAGACACACACACACACACACACACACACACACACACACACACACACACACGCAAAGCAATTACAGACACTTTCTTGACTGAACACACCTCAGACGTCTCATCTTAATCAAAAGAATGAATGAAAAAAATCATGCACTACAAGATACTGCAAGCCCCCATGCCAGTAAACTGTCCCTGATTTTTTATAACATCCCTGATTTTTCTCATATGTTTGCTCTGTCCACTTTTTCTGGTAGATCACTAATGTAAACATTCAGTCACTAAAGACAGACATTAGTCTGAAATGCTTTTTATTTTTTAGAAAATGCATGCTTATGGAAAATTATGCACTTTTTAAATGAATTAGGGTTACATTTTAAAACTGTATTTTTTCCCATTATTGCTGACTTTGTTCAGATGTCTTAAGCAAAAAAGTGGAAGGTATGTGTTGTTTGTCTCTCTCTCTCTCGCTCTGTCTCTCTCTCCTATACCCACACACACACACACACACACACACACACACACACACACACACACACACACACAAAATTTCAATATTTATTTTTCTTTTTTTCCATTCGCTAAGCTAAACAGCAAGACCTTGTAAGTGCTGCAGCAGTTGCTTTTGCTGCATAATTTGTTTCCTTTTTATTTACTTTGGTTTTATTTTATACTCACTAAACAACAAAGCTGTGCTTAGCAAATGTAAAAAAATATAGCAGTTATTTGCATTTTTTGCAGTACATGCTTCACAGCAACTTAGAGAATGGGTGATCCAAAGACTGCATCCTATTGGAGAACGAACGTTCTCCAGTAGGGTGGTAATATAAAATTACTGCCCTCTGAGATATGAGTCTGTCACTTCACAGCAGCATATCAAGCTGCCGTGGAGCACAGACAGAAAAACACTAATGTTGCCCATTATTTTACACTCTCTAAGCAGAACTTTTGCTGTTTAGCAAGTATAAAATGTAAAAAAAAAGAAAATTAAAAGAAAAAGTGTGTGTGTTTATGTGTGTGTGTGTAAGTGTATGCATGCATGTGAGTGAAAGCGAGATCGATCGAGCCATTATTTTACACTCGCTAAGCAACACTTTTGCTGTTTAGATAGTGTAAAAAAAAATAAAGGAAACTGAGAAAAGATGTGTGTATGTATGTATATGAGTGTGTTTATGTTTCTGTGTATCTGAGTGAATGCATGCATGAAATCAGATGAGGCTATGTGTGTGTGTGTGTGTGTGTGTGTGTGTGTGTGTGTGTGTGTGTGTGCGCGCGCGCATGTGCGTGTGTCAGGAACGGCCTTAGGTCAACTGGTGCCCTAGGCAAAAGGGCTCCATGGCACCCCCCCCACCACACCACCTGGTGCCCCTATCCTGGTCTATCTACACCAAATAAATACTGGAAAAGTGCCCCTGCTAGAGCGAATCCCTAGGAGGCTGCCTAGTTGGCCTATGCCTAAGGCCGGCTATGCGTGTGTGTGTGTGTGTGTGTGTGTGTGTGTGTGTGTGTGTGTGTGTGTGTGTGTGTGTGAGAGAGAGAGAGACAGTGAACAGCGAGATCGATCAAGCTATTATTTTAACTCACTAAGCAGCGCTTTTGCTGTTTAGCGAGTGTAAAATAAAAAAGAAAAGAACCTTAAAATAACAAAGTGTGTATATCTTTGTGTGAGAGTGTATGCATGTATGAAAACAGGAGAGAGTGTGTGTGTGTGTGTGTGTGTGTGTGTGTGTGTGTGTGTGTGTGTGTGTGTGTGAGTGTGCACATGCGTGTGTGTCAGGAGCGGCCTTAGGTCAACTAGTGCCCTAGGCAAAAGGGCTCCATGGCACCCCCACCACACCACCCGGTGCCCCTATCCTGGTCCGTCTACACCAAATAAATACTGGAAAAGTGCCCCTGCTAGAGCGGTGCCCTAGGCGACCACCTAGTTGGCCTATGCCTAAGGCTGGCTATGCATGTGTGTGTGTGTGAGAGAGTCAGTGAACAGCGAGATCGATCAAGCTATTATTTTAACTCACTAAGCAGCACTTTTGCTGTTTAGCGAGTGTAAAATAAAAAAGAAAAGAAACTTAAAATAACAAAGTGTGTATGTCTGTGTGTGAGAGTGCATGCATGTATGAAAACAGGAGGGTGTGTGTGTGTGTGTGTGTATGTGTGTGTGTGTGTGTGTGTGTGTGTGTGTGTGTGTGTGTGTGTGTGTGTGTGCACGTGAGAGAGAGAGACAGAGAGAGAGAGAGAGAGTGACCGGTGAAAGTGACTGAGCGATCCCTGGCAGCAGCAGCAGTTAGGAGGTCTGCAAATCTCTTAACATATGTTTCAACTGGCCAGATTTTTGCCTCATATTTTTGGTGTGGTCCTCATAAAAGTTCTGGTTTTCTGCCAAATCAGTAAGAAATGAAATCAGAGAATAAAGGCAGACATTTGAGTTGTAGACTTCATACCCTTCAGAAAATTCATGCTAATGTGACACCTGTTATTCTATCAACTCTCTTAAGTTTAAAAGACCAATATTAATTGTCCCTATTTTGGAGCCTTTGTCTCCCCATTATTTATGGCTTTGTCCAGATTTCTTGTGACAAGAGGTATTAGCTCAATGTATCTGGATAAGCATAAAATGAATGGGGGCAAAGGCTCAAAATAGGAACATATTTTAAATGATCCTCATAAAATCACAGCATTACTTGAATATTAGGATTTGTGTTAGCGTGCATTTTCTGAAGCAGAGGTGTGTGTGTGTGTATGTGTGTGTGTGTGTGTGTGTGTGTGTGTGTGTGTGTGTGTGTGTGTGTGTGTGTGTGTGTGTGTATGTGTGTGTGTGTGTGTGTGTGTGTGTGTGTGTGTGTGTGTGTGTGTGTGTGTGTGTGTGTGTGTGTGTGTGTGTGTGTGTGTGTGTGTGTGTGTCTTCCTGCATGAAAGAGATCATCGACCACTAACAGAAGTAAAGAGGTCTGCATACCTCTAACCCTTTCAGCTAAAGAAATCTGGAGAAATAAAACAAAGGAGGAACAAAGGCTCCAAAATAGGAACAGATTTTAATTATTGTTCTTATAAAAGTTGCTTAAATAACAATATTTATGCTAGAATGAAGTTTCTAAACAAAATGATAATCTGAAACTCAAATCTATGTCATTATTTAGTGACGTCAGTCTCTAATAACTGACAACAAACCAAATGTTTTAGGAGTAAGGAACCAAAGAAAAGTAAATACCTGGATGTTTTTAAAGTATTATATTTTGGATGTAAAATGCTACATCAAATTTGAAACATTAGGCGTATTAACTATGTTACATCAAAAATATATAAAAAATAATATTGTACCAAAAAAAAAAAAGTAAGTAAAACACAACGATTTTACAGAGAGCACATTCTTTAAGTGCAATAATGACCTCCAGGGTGTGCATTACTGTGTAATTAATGCCCTTCCAGGAGTGTAAAGGCCCAACGCTTTTAGCGTCCAGCCTCATAACACCCCTGGGTGGGCATTAATTACACAACCGCTTCTCCCAGTATATTAGGTTTTACAAAAGGATTTTCAACAACATATTCCTATTGTGGCAGGGGTCATCTGATTTGCTATTTGAATTTGTTGATTTTCTTGAAACAACTACAACTTTTTTGAAGTTTGCAATTAATTTTTCACATTCTGATATTAATTATTTAGATGTTAAGATCACAAAGACAGAGGATGCTTGTTTTAGGAGAAATGTTTAAGGAAACCATGTATGAAGAATGACATCCTTCACAGAAGTCGTATGCATCCTGGGTATGTATATAGATGTATATGTATACAGAAATGTACTCAAAAGTCAATGCATGAGAATATCTAGGCTGAATAATGATGATAATAGTTTTGATAGTCAGTTAACAGGGTTATGCAATGACTTCATTACTTCATTAGCAGAGGCTATTCCACAAAGGAAGTAGATAGTCGATACAGGAGGTTCATCGATCTAGAATGAATAAAGCTAAACCCTATTTTTCTATACATTATGATTCTTGTGAGGTATTGGCTCCAATTCAGACAACTACGTTTAATAATGTTGGGATATCACTTTTTTATTCTAGTGATACCAATTTGGTCTGTGACTTCATTATGAAGAACTGGCCAATTCTTATGGTCGGTGATAAAATTAGGCAGATCGTTGGTGAACTTCCTAGATTCTGCTTCAAGAGTAAGAAGTGACTTAAACATATGTTATGTTATAAGTGTGAGCCCATCATTAGGAAGCTATTGGAGAGCACTGGTACTTTTCCCTGCAGATCATGCACTGTCTGCAGTTACATTACATTGGAGAATTGTTTTATCCATCCCACTATTGGCAAGTGATATATTCTTTCACTATATGCCAACTGTGGTAGTAGGGATTTGATCTATGTGGCTACTTGCACGGCTTCTCCATGTTTTTATGCAGGGAAGACCAACCGTTCA
Organism: Protopterus annectens; assembly: GCF_019279795.1. Classification (NCBI taxonomy): domain Eukaryota; kingdom Metazoa; phylum Chordata; order Ceratodontiformes; family Protopteridae; genus Protopterus; species Protopterus annectens. The sequence goes on from NC_056737.1 coordinate 1,665,151,382, forward strand.
TTAAGGGAACAGATCCGAGAGCATCTGTACGATGCACGGAAAGCTAAGATCACGAATGCATTGGCAAAGCATGTCAACCATTATGGCCCTTTACACTCTTTTAAATTTATGGTTTTACAAATGATGCCTAGAGTTTTGAGACTAGAAGATGTTGAGAATAAAACAAAGATATCTGGGCTGAGATAGATGAGTTTGTTACAAGCTGATAAAAGGTGTGGTTTGAATGAAACTATACCTTTAAAACTGGTACTAAAATCACGTGGTTTGCATAATTGATCTTTAACCGATACTTAATTTTTTGTATATAAAGGCTTGAAAGATTATTGTGTATTCATGGTCTGATGAAGCTCCAAACAGGAATGAAAGTGCTTACCTATTAAAGATTTTGTTTGCTTTTAGCCATGCTGTTTAGTCCTTTTTTCTTTTTCATAATTACACAGTAACACACACCCTGTCAGGCATTATTGCTTACTTAATATGCTGCTATGAAGCAGAGGACTTTTTTGTATGGGCACTGTCTGTACATTAACACTCTTAGAAAAAGTTCATTTTCCAATAGGATGACAGTGTACGTTTAGCCACTTTTCAAAGTGCAAGTCACAAACCTTTGGAGCTGAACATAATTTCTTTATCATATACAATACCAAATTATACAATTTTTGATGCAGAAAAGTGAGTTGCCTATGTATTTTATTTTGTGGATAAGGACAGCCCCTGAATTGTTTTCTAAAAGCAGAAAACCACTGTCATGGCCTCATGAAAGATTGAATATCCAATGCCTCACTAGTTAAATTAATGTATAAGCTACTGAATTTTCATGCTAAATGCATCAGTAATAGTTTCCAGAAAGAAAAGTTGCCCAATAGTTCTTGTAGCTGAACTCCTCAAATTGAAAATGAACACATGGGATAATGTGGCAGTGAAACCACAGTGTAAGAAGACGCTCCTCTAAAGAGGTTAGCTTTGCTTACTCACAATGAACAGGCATCATATATTTTAGTTTGTGCAAACATAAAAACAATATCATTTAATGAGGAAGAAATTGCATTGTTGATGGTACTAATGTAACTGGCATAAAACTGCAGATGATGGTGACAGCAGTCTTTTCCCTTACTCAAAACACATATTCTTCAAGGTTTTGTTTCCAATACTCTCTGATCTTACCTCTGAACAGAATTCATCAAGAATCAAAGAAACATAGAATATGATAGTAGTTAAGGTTTACTTGTATCCACTTAGCCATTCTGTTACCCATCCTTTGGAACAAGCCATCACTACAAGTTAATTAAGCAGTGAATCTCAATGGGAAGTGTGGTTTGCTGAATTTACTCACGGCACAAACTCAAAAAAAGCATTGCTATCACAACTTATTTTATTTCAATAAAGTTGTTTAAATTTCTTTCTTTTAATATATAAATTGTAGGAAACTATTTTTTCTGGATATATGTAGTTGTAGAATATACTATTTTTTCTTACAAAGAATAGGCAAATGACAGTTAGTATGTGATATATGTGTCCATATACATACAGGTTAAATGGACTTAAAATACTTTTGTGCTATAGTAGCTGTGTTTTTTTTTTCTGCATTAGAAGATAGGACATATACATATGATTTCCCTTCAGTGATTTTATTAGTTAGTTAGTTAGTTAGTTAGTTAGTTAGTTAGTTAGTTAGTTAGTTAGTTAGTTAGTTGATGTTGACTTTTCCAGGTTTGCTGCCAGCTAATTTGGAGTGTGTAACAGTAGCAAGGGCAGACTCTGTTGAGGTGCTGGACTGATTGTTTCAGTTCTACATTTAACTCTTCTTCCAGACAGGTAGGCAGTTCTACATTTAACTCTTCTTCCAGACAGGTAGGCAGTTCTACATTTAACTCTTCTTCCAGACAGGTAGGCAATTCTACATTTAACTCTTCTTCCAGACAGGTAGGTAGTTCTACATTTAACTCTTCTTCCAGACAGGTAGGCAGTTCTATATTTTATATCTACTAAGAAGCATCAGTTAGCCAACCAGATTACAGGATTATGGGAATTGTATCCCCTCCATTGTGCAATATGTAGTTAGTTTTGTTTTCTTATTCCTACTGAAAATGAGGATATCCTAATGTCCATTCTATGCTAAATGGAATTTCTAACAAGGTTTTTAATGTACCACATTCACAAAAATATGGTTCCATGTGCATGCAACCGTCTCAAAAAAAAAAGTTCCTAATAAGGAGACCGCCAATTTCCAAAATGCATACCATTTAGCTGAATAATCCTTCTTCCAAAAGTCCCTGCAGGACTTTATTGATTAATTTATAATATTTGAACATTTCCTGTCATACAGTCTCTCCTTTTCTTTCAAGAGGTTAAATTCTTATAAATATTTTTTTTCAAATGGGTTGTGGTGTAGGCCTTATATTATACTGGGTGTCTTCTACTCAGTAGTCTCATCTCTGTCTATATCCTCATAAAGACGTGTCTATATTCTTGGAGATGTGGCGGGGGTAGGGGTCTCCATTACCGCACACAGAATTTAAAGACTGGGAAAAACTACTGTTCCTCTATGCTATATGTATTGTTATTAAAACTTCACAGTTTTAAAGAGACATTATATTTGTGACTTACATTTATTTATGTATTTATTTGTTTCCTTAATTGCAATACTTTCTTGCTGCTGCTTTGCTATGAGAAAGTGGCTAATCATTTTTTACTTAATTGTGGGATCAGTATTGTACTGTAGCTAAAGTGCATTTGTATTATTTAGAGAATATGCATTGTAATTGTTACATAATATTTATATTTTTACTAAAGTAATCATAATAAACGTTTACATCAGAATATCAGAGTGCTGTGTAAAGGCCATCAGCAGGTAAGAATTGTTGTGGATTTGTACGTATTCATGACTAGATTTATGAATGAATGAACATTTGGATGAATTGTGGGATCACTACGGCATAATGGATGTCAATCAAGTTTTACACTGTATAGCAAATTATCAGTCCATGATGCATTAATAGCTGTACAGATTAAACTGTCATGCAAGTTGTTACTGCTAAGGCATACTTCAGTATTTCAGTGGTTGAATGACTGTTGGTGGATGAAGAAATATATGAATGAACGAATGTATGCTTGAATATACTATAAAGTCAGGGCTGTACTGTATCAAGGTAATTCTGCTTTTTGAAGAGTTGCCATTCTGATGTCAACAGTGATATGAACACTAAAAAGGCTTTGAAGTGCTGTTTTCTTTATAAAACTGCATTTTAAGCAGTGCATTTATTTATTGTTTTTGTTCACTGGGTGCATGGGCGGGGTCATTATAAGTCACTGCCAACATCAGAATCTTAATAACAAGAATATACATGAAATTGTCAAAATACATTAAAGAACAAGGTTTCACAGCCATAACACACATTTCTAGGCAGATATTGAAGAATGGTGCTAACATATAAAACAAGAATGTATTTTCCAACTAAAAACTAAGCATTCAGAACATAATCAGAAATTATGATATACTGTAGGGATTGCTCCTGTTTAAAAAATTACATTAAGAATACATTAGTAAAAAAAAACACAAGAGACTGAAAGGATACTGTGAGGAAAATATCAACATTTAAGGAGTAGTTTTGAAAGGGAAAATGCAGGAAGCAAGAAAGGAAGGTACTCATTGGTTCTGTTAAAAGGAACACTACTTTGTTTTTATTTGGGTAGTTTTTAAATCTGATAGCTAGGGTGGTGGACTAATCCAAAAGGCTTATTTCAGCTATAGACTAGACAGACAATTCTCACATATATGTGACATTAAACAGACACAATATACATAAGTAGGAAAATAACCATGTCAGATACAAAATACAAAATAACTGGAGACAAATTTAAACAATCCCCTTCCATGTTCCACAGTTTGTTCTGCCTACATTATAAAGAGTTTAGACAACTTCAGAAGCTAGTGTGTTTATTTATAATTTACAGCTTGCTCATTGCAAGCTGGATAGCTTTATGTCATTTCATTCATTCCTTATTTTACTTAACAAGACTGCAATTTTTCAAAGCTAATGGTATGTGATAGCAATGTCATCTGTAAGAGAGGCCTCTAATGACAGAAAGTGCAATGATGTTGAATACAACCATGGAAGTGCTAACGCTCAGCTAGATTTTTTGTCACAGAAGTTAAATTATGATCATTCTGTTCCTAAGCGAGGTTACTAAAAAAAGTGAAATAAACTACCATCATCAGTTTATAGGCGAAAATGCCTTTGAATATCTTTTGGAGAGTGTTTTATTTTTAGCATGGAATCTGCTCCAAATAACCTTGCTATAAGCAGCTACACAGAGAACAAAACAAGTTGCAGCCTGTTTCGTGTTCTTATAGCTATTGCACATGGTAATGAAAAATGATATTTACAGAAAATGTAAAGTACTACAATGGACATTAAAATAGCCAAATTGATTGATCTTTTATGGAGCTAATATATATATATATATATATATATATATATATATATATATATATATATAGATAGATAGCAATATTCTAACTAATAGGCTAGTGACCTCAGAGAAAGGAGTATTATTTACTCTTTCTCAAAGGAGACTAGAAAGACATTTACTTGGGAGTGTGGGGGGCACAGACCTCCATATTAGAGATGGATGCAGGGGGTGGAGATGGGGGGGGGGTGGCTTGATCTCCTGCAAACCTAAATGAACATGCCACTTCCATTTTCAGTAGTTGTGGGGTGTTTTATCATGTTGTAGTTATGTTTTGAACAATTTCATAATTTACTCTGCCATAAATAATGTACTTGATATATTGTGTTTAGTGTTGACTATTCAATTTGATTCTGTAATAAGAATTAGAACCATATATGAATTAACAAGGAAATTTATGTGTGTATATATTAGATATAAAAACTTTCACCTACATCAACATTTGAATTTACATATCTTACATATTCATCAAATATGAACTTATGTATATGCATATTTTTTCTCTCCATATGTATCTATATTAGAAACACACACACACATATATATATTTTATATATATATATATATATATATATATATATATATATATATACACACACACACACACACACACACACACACACACACACACACACACACACACATACACATAAATATATGTGGATAGATTGAACACTCTAAATTGGCTATAGGTTTGAGTGCAAGTGTGTAGTATGGAAGAACTACCACGTCAGGGCTAGCCACACAACAGTGTAATCCTTTGCTCTAAATGATTGCCACTGTTGAAGTGACACCCTGACCTCATTGTGCAAAAATAAGAAAAAGGGATCATGGATGGATGGATATATACATACATACATACATACATGCACATTTGTATTTATGTGTGATTATATATTAGGAAACTCAGTAACATGCACATCAATAAAGTTAATTACAAACGAGTTTTTAAGCATACTTCCCAAACAAGTCATCAAATTAAAAACATAATACTCTCCACAATTTAAATAATTCACTATCAAAGCCACATCAGATATCCAGTCAATAGATTACTTGAATCCACTATTTGTACAAACTTCTCTTCAATTTAACTAAACTGTTTATATTGATGGTTTCATTCAAACAAGGTGACTAGCCAGCATTAAGCTTCATCTGCTACTCAGTCTCATTTGTTTATGAAACTGAATTACAGTATAAACTTCTTAAAACTGCCACACATTTTAGAATGTTTATATTATGCATTGCTTGTGTCAGCATTTTTAATTGCATAAATAGGTTCATATATAAGCTATGACAGTTTTCTAACATTTTTACTGAAAGCATATCTGTCTGTCTGTTCCCAAGCACCTGTTGCACTGCTGAATGACAAGGATTATTGAAGTAACCATGTTGGATGACAATACTTACAGGAAGGGATGTAGTGAAAGGAATACCCTCTGCTACAGAGGTCCAGATGACATACACAAAGACGGGGGTATTGTGGGGGAGGTACACCAGCATTGGTCAGGCTACAGAGGTACAAAGATAGGACACATTTCATTGTTGCTTGAGGGGTCACAGATCTGTATAGACATCTGTATAGACATCTCACAGGTCACATGTTACAGGATATTCTGTTACCACAATCTTCACACTAGCTTACTGTGGGTAAAGTAACCTGTGAAATCACAATACAGCAGGCATGACACGTCACAGTAATGGCTGCAACACTTATGGTGGACATTTAGAGGTGATTAGTGACAATTTTCTGCCCAGTCACTGACTATAGGCGTATGTTCCTGCAGAAAGCATGTGTGTCTGGATCTTGTTTTAGACATGAATACCATTGTATCCAGAAAGTAAAAGCATAGCAGGTCCATCACAGGTTCACTGACATGATACATCATGCTTTGATGAAGGTCCATGATATTGCATAGGAGAGAATGGCCACAGGTGGAAGTTCACCATAATAGACCCTTCTCCCTAATCAAAGACAAGTTCTTGGTGTACCTTTCTATGGACAGTGAGAAGACACTGATACCTGGTGGTGGTCTGAATGTGGAATTCAGACTGGTAGTGACATTATGTGTCTCAATCAGAGAGGCACCAGATTTGTATTACCATATGCATCTACCAAAGCCTGTTGGCACATCACATTCATAAGCATGTAGATGGTCAATATTGCCATATCTATCCCACAGGTACATTTAACATGCCAGCACTGCAACATGTACCACAAGGTATGTATGTGTATAACATGTTACATGTAATGCTGCTGTAGCAGTGGGGTGTGGGATTGTTGTGCATGTTCATTTAACACATGGGTATTTCTCTGTCTGACTTCACAAATGCTACAGTCATTATGGTTAACCATAACAGAACAGGACAAATAGCTAGACAGAGAGAGAGTGAGAGAGAGGAGAGCGAGAGAAAGAATTAGATACAAATGGCCGACTTTGTAGCGACAGTCACACCTCCCAACATGCAGACATTGAAAATAGGTACAAAGGCCTTTGAAAAGTAGGTACATCCAGCCAAAAATCTGAATATCTAATTAGTGTAAAATCTAAATACCAAATAGCACATAACTCTTCCCACTTCTAGTAGGAATGCAGGATATGTCTCAGAAACACGTTTAAAAACAATGAAAAAAATGATGGAAAAATATAAGCACATTATCAAAGGTAGTAATTCTGTAGACTTTAGTGAAATGTATTAAAAAATTCTACTACACACAATCATTTATTTTCTCTTAAAAAGGGAGATGTAAGTTGTATGTCCTCTTTCTTTAAATTATTAATGACAATAGTATGCTGGTTATGTACTATGGTTTTCTGTGTACTAAACAGCTTCAAAAATTATGCGTAATGAGGTGGATTCAGAAAATTGTGTGAAGGGGTAAATCAAGCCTGGAAGTAGGGACACACCTCCAGAAATATGCACATTATATGCAGATTAAATAAGGCTTGAAATTAAATACCAACCTCCAAAACAAGGAAAGTAGAGAGGTGAGTGGAATTTACTTGCTCAGTTTTTACATGGATTTTCATCAGGGTCTCTGTTTTACTCCCATATTTCAATGAGATGCTAGTAGGTGGACTGGTAATGATAAACTGGCCCAGGTGTGAGTATTCAACCATGTGCTTTGTCTAATTGAATAGGGTTTGTGTTGACATAATGGTTAAGGTATTTACTCACAAACACAAGGTACAGTGTTTTATTCTCACCTTTGGGGAAATTGTTTAGGCTTAAAAGGGCTCACAAAGGCAGCTAGCCTCATACTTACCTTTGAACTATCCCATGTGGGGCTAGTTCCTTCCTGTACCTGCTGCTTGCTGGAATAAACTTTAACTCCTATGGCTCTGAACTGGGTAAAGTTATTACTGAATATAGAAATTAGAGTGATTGAGATAGGAAGACAGACAGATAGGCAGGCAGATACACATACAAACACACATACATAGTCTGTCATACAGACAGTTACAAACACACACACACACACACGCACACACGCACACACACACACACACACACACACACACACACACACACACACACACACACACACACACAGATAAATAAAATTGCCAGAATTCTAGTAATGGTTACAAAGTAACACCTTAACACTTTGACTTCTGATCTTGAAACTTCCAAACATGCAACTTATATTATGTGATTTGTTTAATTTCCTGTTTATAAAAGTCATGTGAAAATCTAACCTGTTTAGTGCAATATACTACACCAAATGCTGATTTTTGTTATTTAAATGTGGATATTTAAAATTTTTATTCTGTTTTATAAATTGTTCAAATTCTGAATTAGAAATTGATTAATTACTTAATGGATGATATGTGTGGACATCTATTTACCTAAACTTATATGTGCCTGCATCAACACAATGTAATATGCTAATGCAAGACAGATTAGATTTTGTTTCACACATTTTTCTTATTTATAACGTCTTTGTCAATTTTGTTTGTGAATCCAAAACACTGTACATTATTTGCTTTAACATTTTACTTTTTAAGATTGTTAAATGCTTTAACCACATTTCATACTAGATACATTGTTCTACAGTTGGGTAGATACTTTAATAGTTCTATAAAGCTTTGCTATCATTATTTAACATTTAGGAGCTGTAGAGAGGATTTATGTGCTGTCTGTTGTTTTACATTTAGGTGAGGACTGTTTTGTTGTTTAAGATCAGTTTCCTTTAATTATACTATTAATTTTAATTGTTGTCTGGGTTTTGACATTTTTGGTCAGACTTTATTATTCAACTTCATCAAGACCTTTCACCTTTTTGTTATTCTCTCTTCTCTCCTTGGGGTAATAGTTTCATAGGTCAATATTAGGTATTAGTCTGCAGACTATTATCAGCCTATCCAATAATTAGAAGTCAGAATCAAACTCTGTACCTTGCATGTCTGAGGTAAAGACCTTCTGGTTAGACCTATTGGAGGAGAGTTATTTCCCACCTACTGTTACCAGTCATTATTCTTTTTCAAATATGCTATATGTACTTTATAATATCAAATTTGCCTCAAAAGGCTACAGTACTATACTCATTTGTCTTTGCCTATAGTATATGTATTTATATAATTACATCATACTAATAATACATTTTTACTTAGATTTTGTATACCTGTTTTGCCTCGTTTAGTTATTTAAATGCATAAGATATAGATCAAAGCCAAATTTACTGCCTTTGTCTCTAACTTTATGAGACTGATTGCAGTCTGGTGGAATATTAAAGGATTTAAAGATCTGAACAAAACAAAACTTCTTCTACTTTTTTTTTTAAATCTGTTTTTATTTAAGAAATCCATATGGGAGGGAATAAATATTTTATCCTCAAGAAGAAGTGGTAAAATATTAAGAAGCTGCTGAGGTCAGTACTAAGACATGGGGTAGCAGACATTCCTTTACTAGTAATATTTTACATTCAGGTTGTGACGGTCCCTGCTCTGGGCCATTAATCAAGGAACTTCAATCCTCACCACTGACACTGGTGAGGGACGGCCACTAGCAGCAAAATTTGATTCACACAGTATTTTCAGATGCAGCTCTCTGCTCCAAGCTCAATTTACTTTAAGAGCACACAGGGAGCACACTCCAGACCTGGGGCTGGACTCTCTCTCTCTCTCCAGGCCACAAACAACACTCCACACTGACCACTTTGGAGCTCTGTGTCCCTGTTCCAAGTAGTTGACACACATACTTGGATATTTGATCTCAAACACACACACACACACACACACACACACACACACACACACACACACACACACACCTGGGAAAGGCTGGCACAGATTTACCAACTGTGCCCCCTCTGTCTAGACTATAAGGCAATTACGCTGCCACTAGTCAGCTGCTGTAAGGCTCTTACAAGAGTACCCAATTATACTGAGTAAATTTAATACTAATACAAATAGTAGAGTTTGACCAATGCAGCAAGGCTTTCAGGAGTGGCCACAGTGTCACTAAAATTAGCATAAGTAGTCTTAAGATGATAAAGTATTCGCTAAAAGACCAGCCACAGTAAAAGGTATAGAATATTTAATAATAAATAATAAAATATGAAACATGAGAATACTAAATATTTAGTTACAATAATCACCAGAGTTTCAATCACAGAAGATATAAAAATAATGCACACAGATGCAGAAAAACAATATTTAACTAATCTCACTATATTTTCCTAACTGACTAAAGCATTACTGTTCCCTAGTTACTTACTAAAGCAAGGCAAGATGATGAGTGCTGAGATGCTTACTACAGCAAGGCAAGATGAGGTGCCTGATTGTGTGAGATTATCTGTGAGACATCGTTCCTGTCAGGTTTTGAAAGACAAAGTGCTGCTGAAAGAATTCTGAAATAATATCTAAAGAATCATTTCAGTGCTGGATATAGAATGACATCACATCTGGTCACCTGAGTCTGGTACAATACATACCCAGAGCTTTGCTAAGATCTGTTGCAGCATCTGAAAGCTACAAAACAATTTCAAAAACTTCCACCATTACAGGGTCGCAATTAGTTCACCCCTGAGGACAATACAATAAGATTCCTAGTTCTGATTTTCCCAGACATTTTTGTCTCTGGCTGCAATCAGACCTGTAAGATAAAATCTTTATGGCCTAAATCAACCCATTCAATTTTCAACCTATTTTTCAAAATTAGCTGGTCTGAGAGTAACATCTTCCCTTCCAGAATTCTCTGTTAAAACATATACATTTAATCAGTTATAATAATACTGACATACGTGTATATCGCTTTTCTATCAAGCACGACCCACTGTTGATGTATTTTTTAAAAAAGTAACTTTACAAATACATTTCTAACACAATAATTTGTACAAATCAGTGTGATAGTCAAATGACATAAAATTCTTTACAAAACTCAAAGGAGTTTTCTTTACAAAACAGATCGATTCAGTGCCAACTTCACCCCCCTCTCACCCCCTAAATGGCCCATCTCAATACCGGAAGATTGCCAAATTCCAGTAATAATGTCCACACAGGTAAAAACCGCACTCTCCAAAGCTAAGAAAACAGCATCCGTGGGACCAGATGACATCCCGGGCTGTGTACTACATGAACTACAAAATGAACTGGCACCTCACCTAAGTGTCATGTTTAATCATAGCCTCACCTCAGGCTTCATGCCCACTGAGTGGCGCACAGCTACAGTTATCCCACTCCACAAGGGGGGATATACCTTGGATCCTGGTAACTACCACCCCGTCAGTTTGACGAGCCTGATCTGCAAGTCCATGGAATGTATTATCATGGAACTTATAAGCAAAGACATTGGCAACCTTCAAACACTGGATCCCACCCAGTTTGGGTTCATGAAGAGCCGATCTTGTCTCCTGAACCTGATTGACTTCTTTGAATCAGTCTCCAGAGCTGTGGACGAGGGTAAGGTGGTCCACAAAGCCTATCAGGACCTCGCCAAGGCCTTTGACACCATTCCCCACTCTGGGATCATAGATAAACTTACTAAGCTGGGCATTAATCCCAAAATCACACGATGGGTTGCCAACTGGCTTACTAACAGAACCTACACTGTAAAAGTAGCTGACTCCAAATCCAGCTCCAGACAAGTGACAAGTGGAGTACCTCAGGGTTCAGTCCTGGGACCACTCTTGTTTGGCATCTACTTCTCTGAAGTACAGGCCAATACTAAGGGACTCTGGCTAACAAAGTTCTCAGATGACTGCAAACTGGGAGCCATTATTGAATCTCCAAATGATGTGGATACTCTACAAAAGGGCCTTACAGAAACAGATGCTTGGTGCCAGAGCCATGGGCTCAAGCTCAATGCCAAGGAATGTATAGTTATCCCTTTTGGGAAAAAACATGTGCCCGTGAATTACCACATAGGTGGCAGTACACTAAACACCGAAAGTGTGATAAGAGACTTAGGGACACAGGTGGACAGTGGTCTCACCTTCGATAACCACATCACCACAACAGTCAGGAAATCCTTCTATGTGGCACACCTCATCACTAAGGGCTTTTCATCCAGAAAAAAGGAGGTCATTGTCCCACTGTACTCATCCCTCATTAGACTCATTATAGAATACAATGCCCCATTTGGTATGTACCTCTAAAGACACCTGCAACAACTGGAAAGGCCGCAGAAATACCTCCCTAAAAGAATCACAAGCCTAAAGCAGATGCCCTATGCTGACCACCTTAAAAAACTCCAGCTATACTCTGTCGCATATCATCTACTCAGAGGCGATCTCTGCTTAACATACAAGGCCATGTCAAACCCAGAGCTGTTGGACATGCTACACTTAAAGAAATCCCAATACCTCAGAGCCACACCCTCCAGGGATCTAAACCTTGTCATCACAATAAACAAAACATGCTGGAGGGATAGGTTCCTGACCCAGAGACTCCCCATACTCTGGAATAGACTGCCCATTCATGTCAAGCAGAGTGCCTCTTTGGCCCTCTTCAAAAGGAACCTTGATGATTGGATGGGAGATTGGAAATTCACCCCAGGGATCATGGCAATCACCCTGCTAGACAGGGGTCCAGGAAATAAATAGTGTGGGAATAAATAGCCAGGGAATTGTTATGGCTAGGCTTGTATAGGCCCTAGGGCTGATAGTCTAGTACCAACCTATGAACCTATGAACTCCAGCTAGCTAAACTAGTATATGTTACACATGCACTGCCCTACTCTCCCTGGCACAGATGGCACTACTTCATATCATCACACAGGTTATAACTCAATGAGTAGAGTGTGCTATGTTAAACGCAAATAAATTTTTGTCTAAGCCATTATTGTTGTCTAATTTACAGGCACAGTGTACTAAACAACTGGATTTTATTATTCAGCTGTATAAACTCCTTGCTAACTTTAAGTATCACTTGGAAGGTGATTAGAATTTAATAGCGGATCTTTCCTATGATCAGAAAATATTCCCTGTATATAGAGATACAAATGTCTCCCAAGTATTCCTAGATCTACAAACAGAATATAATGTCTCAGACCCAATAAGACCCCACAAAAGACAGTAGTTTCACTTATTTCTTGCTGTGTTACAAATTAGGTCAATAATTGATTTTTTCTGATATCTAAGAAACTACTGCAAAATGTCACTGTCTTTAGTATGGAACCGTGGTAACTACTGCAAAATGTCACTGCCTTTAGTATGGAACCGTGGTAACTACTGCAAAATGGCACTGCCTTTAGTATGGAACCGTGGTAACTACTGCAAAATGTCACTGCCTTTAGTATGGAACCGTGGTAACTACTGCAAAATGTCACTGCCTTTAGTATGGAACCGTGGTAACTACTGCAAAATGTCAATGCCTTTAGTATGGAACCATGGTCTTTATCAAAATATTCTACATTCCAAATTCAGATAAGCATAAACCCTTGTCCTGTTAATAACTGCTTACCCAATAACCGGATCTTAAACTCTTTACTTCTACAGAGCAAAGAAATAGTAAAATAAAATAAGTACTCTTTTAACTGGCTTCCAAGCTAAGGTTATTAGAGTAGATATGAAATTTGATATTCATTGGGCAGCCTTCAAAATCCAGCTTAGAAGTGTATCAATAAATAAGGCATCTTACCACAAAAAAAAATGAAATTAAAAAGAGTTTGAGCTTCTGGAAGACAAATTAATCTGCAATTATGACTCTAGTTTAGAAGCACAAATTAAAAATCTTAATAAAGAACTACATTTATTATACATATCCCAGTTATGGTATGAAAACAAAGTATTAGCCAAATATTAATGGGTGCAAGTGCCATCAAAACTCTTGGGTAAGTTAATTATCAGTCAGAAAACCTATCTGTCATTCATGAGATAAAATTTAACAATGTAACATACCATGATCCTTCTGATATCATCTCAGTTTTTGAAAGCTTTTGCGGTTATTTATGTGAAGTATAACTACTGCAATTTTCTGAAAGTGAGCTTTGGTCTTATATAAATCAACTAAAACTTCTGCAAATTAGCCAGGAAAATAAATCTTTTTTATCTAGGAATATTTAAGTCACTGTGATTAGAAAGACTATAAATAGTTTAAAAAATAGAAAAGCACCTACCCATAATGAATTCACACTGGAATTTTATAAACATTTTGAAACCACAGGGCCAGATTCCAAAAGCTAGTTGTGGACAGAACAGCACACAGAAGGGAGACTTCAGCACACCAGCTGCAGATGTGACCACAGAAAGTACACTTCAAGTAGTCTGAGTACTTAATTATGCAATGTAAGATAATTACGGATTCTGCGTACACCCGTTGGATTCCAAAACATACTGTGCATGCCCAATGCAACTTAAATGCAACAAACTGCAACTGTGACTTTGTTTCCGAAAACCCTCAGCGAATGCCATACTGCAACACAAAGAATGGAAGTTAGTCCTACGTAATCCTACAGAATCTGTAACAATACTGAAGAAAATGCTATCTGCAGCGAATGAGCTGCAACAAGCAGTGGTACTGCAAGCTATGGAGGAGGATCTGGCTGTGGGTCCTAGAAGATCAGCCAACTAGACAGACAGATAGGCTACAACTAAGCCATCTGTCAGACCAAGAAATCATTATCAGGTACCTCCCAGACATATAGCTGGTGCAGGCTGTGTGCAACGTGTGCCCTACACGTCTGTGCAAACATTGCAAGGCAACCCCCATCCCAATCGAAACAAAAATCTGCCTGAGCCTAGATGCACTGGCATCTGGGACATTTCAAATGACATATGGGAGACGCTGAAGGAGTATCACAGACAGCTGGCAGTTATATCCTGTCAAAATTCCTGGTAGTAATGTGCAACAAGGTAGATGAACACATACACTTTCCATCTATAACCTCGCAAACTTCCCCTATGTACTTGGTGCAACAGACTGCACCCACAACCCAATTAAAATCCCCATGCACCCAGAAGCAGACAGGTACATCAATAGAAAGGGATGGCCATCCTTGAACTGCAAGGAGGTGTGTACAGCAGATGGCAGCATAACAAACTAGTATCAGAAAGCCTCTATATCCATAAGCATACCACTCAGTAAATGGTAAACAGACATAAACATGTATCTAGTTTCGCTGAGGCATAGTTCTAGTGCATGTTTTAATAAGCATCAATGAATATACATCCATAATGATACTACAAATATGGACTACATAGCAACACATGGATAATGTCAGAATCTGTAGGTTTCCATACATATACCACAGACTGTATCAAGTTACCAGCAATATATATGGAAAACCCATGAGTATGTCCTTATGTACTGTTCGCTTGTGCTGTTCAAATTTTTCTGTACAACTGCATATGGGAAAGTAGCGCTTGTTATTGATGCAGATACACCCACATGTATGCATACAGGTCAATCCTACACCCCTCTAGTAGGTCACATGCATGTTTTATATTGCACATAATTTTCCCCACATGCATCAACCTAAGCATATACACATGCATTTCTAAGGAGTAATGATAACATAGGTCTAAAAGGTTAGAAACATATCCCACCACAGCAATGCTAGGAGGTGCAAATTTACTTTTGCAGCTTCCTATGAGTCAGGTATACCTGAAAGCAAGACCAGCTATGTGCACACAGCTTTTAAGTCCCATTTACCCCATAAATAATTAATGAGGTTCATTAAAATTCATGGTTTTGGAATTCCATTTGCACACATCCGTTTAAGTTCTTGAAATCTGGCACATTAACCAGTAGCGCAGCATGATGGAAAGGTGCTCAGTGCAAATACACAATAAATATTGTTAAACATAATCATATATAGCACATGCCCGTTATCTTCCAGTGATCTGATACCATTCCATAAGTGCCACTTTTAAATTGTGATTTTGATACATTTACAGATTAAACCTCAGTAAGCAATTTATTGAACTGTGACCTATCCAACTTACCTACATTATCATTGAAATGGCTACTTCCAGGAAGCTCCAATGTGCCTGGGTGCCCAATTGGACTGAGGAGGAGACCACCCAGCTGCTGACCATCTATGCTGAAGTGGAGCATTACATGAGAACCAGACAATGGAACTTCACGATGATTGATATATGGAACCAGATTGTGAGGGAGCATCAATGTTATGCGGGAATCTACAGGAATGGACTCCAGGTTTGCCACCACTATGATGACTTTTATCGAAGGGATGCTGAGGATCTTTATTGGAGGTTACAGAAGTGTGGAAACAGATGATGGATGCCTACAGTAAATATCACAATCCAACATATACCTGGACACTCCTAAGGAAATCAGAGCTATAGCTATGTCCCTTATGTCAGATATATGAATTTTAAACACATTAAGGAGCTTCTCTAGCAATTAACTCATCTGGATAATTGTGAGGGCAAGGTGACTGCTCTTTCTGAAATTATGGGTTTGATTCTCATGGGGTTTATTTGCTTAACACTGTCTATCATGTACATAATAAACATTTTAGATTTTACTGTTTTCCAACATATAAGGGCATCATTTCACACATCCATTATGGTTGTGTACCACTCACGCCTATAGCGCACAGGCCTCTGATGACTATGCATTTCTCCGTTACCTGTAATACTTCTATAGTATCACCCAGTCTACCTACGTATGTGCGAATAGTAACTCATACAGACATTCATTTGTCTGTTCTGCTTTACAAAGTGAAAATATTATTAAAACCCCATTTGTTAAACAAGACCACTGCATGTCTGATTGTCTAAAAATATCTTCTATTTTCTGTGTTGTAAAACTTGATGATATCTGGCAGTTTTGTGGCAGATGAGAGCCTATAGCATTTATGTGTTGGATTTTTCTGTATTCACTCTTTATCCACAAGAATACGGATACACACACACAGTAGTAGTTTGTTAGGAAGGAAAGTGTGATGTGTGTTAGCTCATCCTGTAAAACAAGAGCCAATATGCATATATAGTTGGCTAAGTGTGGGTTCAGATCCACATAGGGTATAGTTTTCATTATATCTGGATCATTGCGTATGTGTAAAAGTTTTGAAAATGCTGCCATACATACTTGCTTATTGATATTAACAAATATCTCTGTAATGTTCTGCAACAGCATCTCTTTTAGTACAGTTTTATGTGTAAAGCTTTGAACATACTGGGATACTTCTGCAAAAAGAATGTGCAATATGATGACATTTGCATATTGAATTCATGTATAACTGTGTCATTGTTTATTAATTCAAATTCAACACCCTTCTCATACTTATATTTGGATGGAGTGAGATGGTCATATATACATTTTGATTGTAGAACAGGGGTATCTCCTGATAACAGGGATAATTTTGAGTTATAATTTGTAATTTGACAATAGATATATGCATATATTTTATGTCTCCCCTCCTCCATGTAAACATTCCTGTGTATGTGATGAACAGGAATTTGTAGTTGTTAACAGCAGCTATGTGTTACATGACAGTGTTCTACTATATGAAGTATGAAAGTTTACACTTGTGTTTGCACATTGTACTTCTAAAGTGTAGGCTATGATCCCTATTACTACTTCATGCCTGCACATTCATGCCTCACATTTGTTTAACTGTATTTCCTCCATACAATCTCATGCAAGATAGATTATCTAGGTGGTAGGTGTCAGTGTTAAGAGTATGAACATTGGTGAGAGTTGCAGGTTTGAAACTCGCGTCCTCCAATCTGTGTTCATTTCTTGCAATTTGTAAAAGACTGTGTGTGTGAAATATTAAAATCTATATATAGAGATACTGTAATGTTCTACAATTTAAAAGTTAGAGAACATGAACTGAACAATATATATCAATGTTGTGTTATACCTACATCATAGATACATGCTTTTTCCTTTTTTGCAGGTGATGAAGGGCATGCTTTAAATTGGGCCCTGTGTATCGAGTGGATGCACAGACTGGAAGAGCAGGGAGAGAGGTATGTTGATTACTTTGTCAGATTCTGTAAATAAAATAGAACAGAGGGTTGGAGCTAGGAAATAAACCTTCTATTTAAGGGGTAAAATAAAATATTTCAAAGCTTTGCTGCAAAAACTCATCCAGACTCTGCCACAGCTTGCTGTGAGGGAAAGGTTAGTTTGCTTTTGATTTCTTGTACTTTGTATTACTTTATTGTCTTTTTCTATTTTGTATACTGCGGTTTGTTTTCTTTACACTGTATTTTACTTGTATTCTGCTTTTAACTGCATATTAAAATTTGAAAAGAGACCACAGCTGTGTCTCTTGTGAGTCAGACAGAACTTTTTCCATCCTCCCACCCTGTTACTGTTGTGTTCTTAAACACCACTGTCTTTCTAGCTGTCTGTCCCTTATGTTAATTTGACCATATATCTCATTCCCTCTCTCCTTTTACTGGCCGGTGTGAGTAAGCACAAAATTATCATTTTGTGAAATCACCCCCTTCACTATAAATTTATTGGCCATCCCACTGTATTCCATAGTACCAGAATACAAAAGTGCCCACCCCCTTTCAATTTATCTTGCTCTTTTAAAAATAGTGTCTCTCCACTTTGACAGCTAAAACTTAAGCTACATACTTTCATATCTAACTCCTTAGTGTGCACTGCAGTGTTTAAGATAGACCATTTTTTTATCTTACCTTTAAACATCTATTGCAAGACCACCAGTTATTGGAGAGCCCACATTCTGCCTCTCAGTAGTCATCTTGGAATTAGTGCTTCTGTTTTTTTCCTGGTGAGAGAAGGAATACAGGAACATTATTTCCTGGAGACTGCTGATCTCCAGAAAGCCTCATAACTGCTTTATAGGTGACAGTTTAGAATATGTGCTTATATTCTGGTCCTAGAGAGAGTAGGAGCAGACTGCATTGATTCTTAACGATTTCTTGTTGGAGAGTGAGTGTCTGTGCTTAACGTTCCAGATTGGTCTGGTTGTTATTCAAGGCATCTACCATGAAAATGTACAAGCCTACAGAGCCTTGCAACATCTGGGACAACACTGTGGATCACCAAACAGGCTGTGGCTTGTTTCTCGTCTTGGGATTGTGCTAACATTTTGCTTCTGGTGAGAGAAGAATCAAAGGAGCGTTGTATCCGAACAGACTGAAATGTGGCGAGACCAGCACTAGTAGTAGCCAGGCAGTAGCCATTCATGCGACTCCCCTCTTTTCATCATTCTTGACAAGCTAATTCTTTGTTTTCCGTAAGTGCTGCTTGCTTTGTTTCTAACTTCAGAATGTCTACCTAAACACTTCAGCCTTAAATTTTCAGGGTCTACGTATTAGTTTCCCCTGAAGTGTTTGGCAGTGCTCTGTATAGACTCAGACACCTTGAGTGACATTTTTCCTTTAAAAGTACAATTGAAATTTCTCCAGTACCTAGTTTCACACAGGACAACTAGTTTGCAGTGACAAGCACTGTCACCATAGTTGCAAACTAGATACACATGACAGTGATTGATATTCTCACTCCAACTGTCTAAACAATCAAAAAGGGTCTCTTGCCATGGATATGAACTTTTCTACTGTCTCTGTCACTGGCTTGGTGGATATGGGCATCCTGAAGCAATGTAAAAATTGCCTCATGTTTACTGACAACTAGTTAATTCTCAAACAAACTGATATAGTATGTGAGAGGGTTTACCTTTATATCGTCGATTGCACATGATCGACCGGCCACTTAATCGACTCATTTAAGTGAACTGAAACCGCAAAAAATTTTAAATGTCGAAAATATGTCAAATTTCAACATTTCCAGCCACACCACACCTCCACACCAGTGCTACCATGGGTCAAAAAGGGGCTGGGTTTTGCCGTTCGCTTATGCGGAATTCAACATTTGAGACGTTCACACTTTGGTATTCACTGAAGCCATTTCGCCCATATTGGTATCAATGATGTAAAGGTAAACCATGTGAGAAATGCATTTACACAATGTCACTGGAGGCAAAGCTCTCACATAAAAGTACTCCTAATGTCAATAAGGTTGTCAGCACTACACATGCTGCACCCATCATGCACAATTCAAAACAGGATCCACATATGCTGAGGCACTTAAATGTAACCTTCCTAAACCACAAAGAACTTCTAGATGAAGTACACATAAATAATAACCTCAGTGGCCCCAAATGCACTCATTCAAAACAACACTCACATCAACAAATAGACATCTCATGGAGCCTCTACCTCTAAGCCCATAAGGCAAGGCGCCGCACAATCCAACATTCTAGCCATTGGAGACTCCATTGTGAGACTCACTGATCTCCCTCTCACCAGGCTGAGTAAGGACAAAGTCACGGTCAGTTGCTTATCAGGGGCTAGGATCTGCCACATTACACAGGGACTCAGGTCACTGGACAACAATTTCTAATATAACTCAGTCATAGTCATTGTGGGAGTAAATGACCTGAGATGTACCTCCCTAGACTACATGAAGAGAGATATCATGGCGCTCTCAGAATATGTGTCCCAGGCTGGTATGAGCCTAGCATTGAGCAGCATTTTACCTTCTCCAAGGATGATGCCACAATATGAGCAAAAGATGATTGATTTTAATAATTGGCTTAGTTTCTGGTGTCATTCTAAAGGGGTTGAATATTTGTCATAATGGAAGGAGATGGTCAACAGACCAGTCTGTTTTGCAGGGATGGTCTGCACCTCTCCCCTCTAGGCTTTTGAATATTAGCTAAAACATTGTCTTCCCCATTAATACCTTTTTTAGGCAATCCCAAACTGGAAGTACTTCCAACATAGCAAATCAAAACAAAACAAAATCTAAAGGTATTGCTCGTTGCTAGGAGTTTAAACAAAAAACTCCATTCCCTAAAGAATGCCGAGGTCTGTGTGGTCACTGAGACATGATTTAAAGCTGCGGAGAGCACATCAGCAGTGCTAGATTATATTGTTTTCCACACTTTTAGACCAGCTACTTCACAGGCAGAGACTAAAGGTGGAGGTGTCTCTATTCACATCAAAGATAAATACACTTCAAGGCTGGTAAACAGGACAATGCACTTGAGATGCTCCATGTTCAGATCACCATAGGCAAAATCCAATACCACTTCTTTGCAAGCTATAACCCCCCCCCACCCACCCCTCTATGACCCAGGAAAAAACTTATTAGGAACACTAACCATCCAACCCAATACCATATTCTTGGGTGACTTTAATTATCCCACTATTGACTGTAAATCCTATATGACACCAAAAATACATGTGCAGACATTCCTGGATTTTGCAAACACAAACTCACTGGACGAGGTAGTCAATACACCAACCAGGGGTGTAACCATACTACATCTGGTCCTCACTAATATGGGAGAGTGCTGCACACCCCTTACTGTAATGCCTTCCCTGGTAAGGTCAGACCACAAAATGGTTTCCTTTGAAGTAAAAATAAAACCTGGACACCCAGCTAAACCTGGAATATTCAGGAACTATTCTAAGGCTAACCTGCTGCTATTAAGTGAGAACCTGGCAACATTTCAAGCCCCCATAAACCCTGAGAACACTGCTGCCTATGCAAAACTATGTACAGAAACCCAGTACAAGCATGTGAATAGCTGCAGAGAGGCAGCTGTACCCACTAGGAAGAAGTACAGAACTAACTCAAAAAACAAGCCACCCTGGTGGAATCACAAAATCAATAGGCTGTATAACAGGAGGAAGAAAATCATGACAACAATTAGGAGGTGCAGCACCCAGCAGGATAAAATCGTTCTCATGAAACTAAACAAACAACTCAGAGGACAAATAAAGTCTACTAAAACCAAATTTGGGGTAAGCTTGACCTCCCAGGCCAAGGACAACCAAAAAGTATTCCTTAGCTATGTCTGCAACCTCAAAGACAATACACAATTTTGTGTAGAGCTCATTCAAAAGGGAGCCACCTATACTGAGCCAGAATACATGGCAACCCTCTTGGCTGATAAATTCAACTCCAAATTTACCCTTTTCTCTCCCTCAAGCTTCCCTCGGAAAATATCATCAAATATAACTTCCCCTACTATCACTAAGAATAGGTCCTTAATGCTCTCTCTAAGACCAAGAACACTGCATCAATGGGACCAGATAATATCCCAGGATGCTGTCTAAATAACATGAAACATGACCTATCAGGGCCTCTGAAATTACTATTTAACTGTAACCTCTAAGCAGGTTTCATGCCTCATGAATGGAGAAAGGCAGCAGTCATCCCTCTGCACAAAAGGTGGGCCATCTAAAGACCCTGGAAACTACAGACCCATAAGTCTCACTAGTCTTATATGTAAAGCCATGGAAATAATTATCATGGAAATGATCACTAGAGATATAGTAAACCTCCAGACACTGGACCCAGATGAGTTTGGTTTCGTTAAAGACAAATCATGCCTACTCAACCTGGTGGACTTCATTGAGAAGATCACCAAAGCAATGGATGAGGGCAACATTTTTTCACCCTGCCTACCTTGACCTGGTCAATGC
Organism: Protopterus annectens; assembly: GCF_019279795.1. NCBI lineage: Eukaryota > Metazoa > Chordata > Ceratodontiformes > Protopteridae > Protopterus > Protopterus annectens. The sequence goes on from NC_056737.1 coordinate 1,665,173,739, forward strand.
ATTTGACACAATACCCACACTGGCATTGTTGACAAACTCAAGAGGTAGGTACAAACCCATATGTCATCCAGTGGATAGCCAATTGGCTCACAGACAGGACCTAGGGAGTTACAACTGGGGAGTCCACCTCTTCAATGAGGCCAGTCACAAGTGGAGTCCCTCAGGGATCAGTCCTTGGACCATTCACTTATGGAATTTACTTCTCAGAAGTCAAGACTAATGTCAGTGGTCCCTGGCTGACTAAATTTGCAGATGATTGCAAATTAGGAGCTGTCATTGAATCTCACACTGACACAAATATTCTCCAGGAGAGGCTGACACAGACAAACAACTGGTGTCAGAGCCATGGACTAAAACTAAATGACAAGAAATGCATAATAGTATCCTTTGGGAAGTCATCCATCTCTGGTAACTATCATATTGGCAACACACCCCTTAGAGCTGACCCAGTAGTCAGGGACTTAGGCACACATAAGTAATCTAGCTTTTGACTGTCATGTGTCTACAGTGGTGAGGAAATCATTCTGTGTTGCGTAACTTATAAACAAAGGTATGGCATCTAAGTCCAAGGAAGTCATTGTTCCATTGTATTCGGCAGTCAGCAGACCTATCATTGAGTACAATGCCTTCTTTGATATGTACCTTACCAGGCATATCCAGCAACTGGAACATCCACAGAGGTTTCTCACTAAAAGAATACAGGGTGTAAGTAAAATGTCCTATGCAGCCTGCCTCAAGACTCTATCCCTGTATTCTGACTCCTATAAACTTTTGAGGGGAGATCTATGCCTGACATACAGGGCATTGTCAGACCCCACTCTAATGGACCTCCTGCACATCCATAAAACAAACAGCACCAGAATTACCCATTCTAAAGGCTTAAACCTTGCCTGTGATACAAATAGAAATTGTTGTTGAGCTAGCTATGCATTCCAAAGATTAATGTGTGTATGAAACAGGCTCCCTATACATGTGAAGCAGAGTTCCTCCCTAAACCAATTCAAGTGTAGCTTGGACAATTGGATCAGAAACCAGAAATTAATCCGTGGTTTGGCACCTATGTCTCTAATGGGCATAGGTAATCTGTAAATGGTTCACCTCCCAGGCCCATGCTTACACTTATCGAGGGTATCAGAACTTGTCAGAGATTTGGGATGTATGGCTATACTTAAAAAGGCCCCTGTGGTTGCTAGCCTAGTAAACACCTATGAACCTATGAACCTATTGTTACAGGATCTTATTTTTGCTATTACCATGTAAAGCACTTATAATGCAGAAATACTCACCATGCATAGTGCAATAGTCAGACAATACCTTTGATTACAAGTATGAATTACCTAAATTTTTTTTTTTTATTTTACATTTGTTTACCAGGAAAGTCTGACTGGACACAGATCCATTTTCAGCGGAGGCCTGGGGAGAAAAGCTCCAATATAAAACAATATATGAAGAAAAAGTTCAGAAGACAATAAAAAAAAATTCAAAACACAATACATAGTTTGTAAGGATAAAAACATGCAGTGTAGTGAAAAAACTATCACTATATGGTAATCGTTTATGGTAACAGGAAATAGTTGCTAAAATATAATAAACAGTTCTTAGTACTATGCAGTAAATAGCAAAATAGGTAACATTCTTTGAGGTATAATCAGAATAACAGCCTCACCATGGGAGCTAGTATCACATAACAGTATCCGCATAACAGTACATTAGCATGTATTTAACCTGGGAAGTAACAAGACCATAACCAGTTGTTTGTATAGTGAGTTTTGAGGAGTTTTTTAAATTGTGTAGTAGAGCTATTAGATATTAGGTGGCTAGGTAATGTATTCCAGACTTTCGCAATAGTGCAACCAAAGAGAGATTTACCAGCATCATTCTTATATTTGATGACATTTAGGAGGTTCTGTTTACTAGATCTTAGGGTTCTAGTAGTAGCATAGGGTTGAATTAGACTCTGGAATGCTGGGGTTTTATCAGAAAAGTAGTATAACTTGTGTACTATTGACAATAGACTGAGTAGCAGTATTTGATGCAGCTCAAGCCAGTTAAGCTGCTTAAGTGATAGACAGTGATGGGGCCTATATCAGGCTTCTGTAGTGAACTTGGCAGTCTTGTTATAATAAGATTCCAGGTTGTTTAAGTCAGCCTTGTGAAGATTAGTCAGAATTGGGGATGCATAGAGGAGGATAGATAATAGTCCTAGCTATTGTGGTTTTGGTGTATCTACTGAGAAATTGTTTGTTCCGGTAGAGGAGTCCTAGCTTTTTGTGAACTTTCTTTATGGCTTGTTCCATGTAGATGTCGAACCTCAGGTTGTTGTCTAGTTCTACACCTAGCAGTTTAGTGTGTGTGTTTGGAATGATCTGGTTATTGTCTCTGGAACTGATCCTAAAATCATTGTTTAGAGGCGGGACCTACATGGGCTGAAAAGAAGTAGTTTTGTTTTTATTCAGATTAAGAATAACTTTGGTGTTAGTGAACCATGTTTCTGCTAAAGTAAAGTTATTTTGGGTTAGGGTATGCAGTTCCTTTATTGTGGAGGTGGCACATAGAACGTTGGTGTTATCAGCATATTGTACTGCCGAGGCAGTGAGTGTGGAGGAAGACAGCTGGTTGGTAAATAGAGAGAACAGTAAAGGGCCATGGATGGAGCTTTGAGGGACTCCTAAGGATACTGGTAACAGAGACGACAATTGGATTTGCCATAGGACTGCTTATTGATGGCCTGATAAGTAGCTGGTGAACCATGGGCTAGAGGAAGGGCTAATATTTAGGGTGAATAGAATATTAAGAAGCATATCGTGGTTAACCATGTCAAAAGATTTTGATAAATCTAACAATATGTAGGATACAAATAGGCCCTTGTTTCTGTAGTGGTTAACTGTGTTGGTAAAAGACAATAATGCTGTGGTGGTACTGTGGGATGGTCTAAAGCCATGCTGTGAGTTAGACAGCAGATTGTTTTTTTGGAGGTAGTGCATTAGTTGAGTGTGAACAACTCTTTCTAATATTTTTGATAAGGGTGATAGAATAGTGATTGGATGGTAGTTAGTGAGTTCTAAGGAGTTACCTCCTTTGTGTAGTGGTATGATATGTGATGTTTTCCATATGATAGGTACCTTGCACTCTGATAGAGACCTATTAATGAGAATAGCAACAGGATAGGCTATAGCTTCTGCAGCTATCTGAAGGAAATCTGCCGGTAAGTTAGTAGCAGCCAGGGTGGTCAGTTTAAGTTTACAAAGGTGTTTAGAAATAACTTTGATAGACACTGGGTGCAGGGAAAAGTTGGAGGTATTGTTTTGTGTGTCGGAGTGGGTTTGGGTAGTTGTCAGTATGGGGCTACTAGCATTATTTTGGGTATTGACAAGGGTTTGAACTGTTTCAGTAAAGTATTTATTGAGTTGTGTGGGGACGTTTTCATTATTGTTTACTGTCACAGGGGTTGGAGTTGTGGATTTTCCTGGCTGAAGTATAGTATTTATTTTGGCCCAGAATCTTTGAGGGTTGTGAACATATTTTTCTTGTAGGCTTTGGTAGTAGTAAGTTTTGTCAAGTTTAATTTGTTTTTTGGCTTTATTTCAGAGTTTTAAGTAAATTTGTTTCATAGTAATGGTTTTGTTTTTATGGAATTGTATCTACGCCTTGTCCCTATCTTTCAGTGTAGTTTTAGTTTCTTTAGTTAGCCATGGGGTGTAATTTGCTTTTATTCTTATGGTTCTAGAGGGTGTGTGATAGTTTAAGATTTGTAAGAAAGTTGAGTTAAAGTACTGCACAGCTTCATCAGGAGACAGTTGCTTCAGGGGAGTCCAATTACAACATTTTAATGCAGAGATGAAGTTACTAGATATAAAGTTATTTTTATTTCTTACGACTCTGAGGGTGGTCTGGCTGATGTGGTGAGTTCTGTTCCTAATTAGGTAGGTAGGCTGATGGTCACTCAGACTATCAGTAGACAGCCAGATTGGTATGCGAGAGAGGGGTCAGATATAAGAATCCAGTCCAGGATGGACTGGCGGTTGGATGTTTTATCAATTCTAGTGGTCAGTCGATTCCATCAATTCTATATGTTCATAAGTTCATAGGTTCATAGGTAGGTACTAGGCTATTGGCCCAAGGGCCTACATAAGCCTAGCCAGCAAGGTTCCATAGCTTACGCCACCCAAGAAAGTTATTTTCGTGTGCCACTGTCCAGCAGAGACACAGAAGTGATCCCTGGGGTGTATTTCCTATTTCCCATCCACTCATCAAGATTTTTCTTGAAGAGTGCTAATGAAGAACTTTGCTTGACATAGATGGGTAGCTTGTTCCAGAGTTTAGGAAGTCTCTGGGACAGGAATCTATCCCTCCAGCATGTCCTGTTTATTGTGGTGACAAGGTTTAGGTTCCTAGAGCGTGTAGCTCGGAGGGATTGGGATTTCTTTAGGTGTAGCATGTCCAACAGCTCAGGGATTGACATAGCTTTATATGAAAGGTAGAGATCACCTCAGAGTAGGTGATATGCTACGGAGTAAAGCTGGAGTTTTTTGAGGCGGTCAGTGTAGGGCATTTGTTTGAGGCCAGTAATCCTCTTTGTGAGGTATTTCTGTGGCCTTTCCAGCTGCTGCAGATGTCTTGGGAGGTACATTCCAAAAGGGGTGTTGTACTCTATAATGGGTCTAATGAGTGACAAGTAGAGGGGAACAATTACCTCTTTTTGCCTGGATGAGAACCCTTTTATGATGAGGTGAGTCACGTAGAAGGACTTCCTGACTAATGTGGCGATGTGACTTTTAAAGGAGAGACTACTGTCCACCTGGGTCCCAAGGTCTCTTATCACGCATTCGGTGTTAAGTAGATTGCTGTCTATGTGGTAGTTCATGGGTACAGAGTTTTTAACCAAAGGGGATGACACTGCACTTTTTGGCATTGAGCTTGAGGCCATGGCTCTGACACCAGGCATCTGTCTCAGTGTTTACATATGAGTTAGCAGAAAACCATGCTTGCTGAAAATAATATTTTGAATTGTAGGCCACAGCCTAGATGGCAGTCATTTATGTGTAACTCTCACAGTGCTTTTGATTGTGATGTTTCACATGCAAGTTTGTAGTGCTTTGCCTACTGTCTGTAATGCATGTGTTTCTCAGTGACCAATCTATTGTACATAGCCTGCCTTTTCACATACTAAATGGGTGTCTGTTGTGTCAATGTTCATACTGTTGTTAGTGGACTGTCTGGCTTCCCCTTCAGTTCAGCATGGGTATTGCATCTGCCTGTAACACCTTTGATGGTTTGGTTAAAACACAACCGTACCCTGTGTTTAGGGATACTCGTGAACATAGACATTCCTAATGTCTGTTACATAATCAGCAAGCAGCATCTTGTTGTTTGCATTTGGCAGGGTAATACATAGTGATTGCTTATAAATGTATGTAGGCCACTGATGCATTTGAAGACAAACAAGACTGTTTGTACAATATATACTATATTTTCACGTTCATAGGTTCTTAGGTTCATAGGTAGGTACTAGGTTATCTGCCCAATGGTATTTATAAGCCTAGCCAGAATGTGTTTGCTTTCACCTCCCCATTAAATTAGTTTCCTGGGCCTCTGTCTAGCAGGGCCACTGATGTGATCCCAGGGGTAAACCTACGATTTCCCATCCACTCGTCAAGATTTCTCTTGAAGAGAGTCAGTGAGGGGCTCTGCCTAACATAAATTGGGATTCTATTCTGGAGCGGGGGAAGTCTCTGAGACAGGAATCTATCCCTCCAGCATGTCCTGTTTATTGTTGTGCTGAGGTTTAGTTCACTGGAGCGTGTGGCTCTAAGAGATTTGGTTTTCTTGAGGTGGAGAATGTCCATTAATTCCGGGTTGGACATGGCCTTATACATCATGCAGAGATCACCTCTGAGCAGGCGGTAAGCGACTGGGTAAAGCTGGAATTTTTTTAGATGAGCTGCATAGGGCATCTCTTTGAGGCCCATGATCCTCTTGGTGAGGTACTTCTCTGGTCTTTCCTGCTATTGCAGGTGTCGAGTAAGGTACATTCTAAATGGGGCATTGTACTCTATTATGAGCCTAATGAGTGATGCGTAGAGGGGCACAATGACCTCTCTTGATCTAGACGTGAACCCTTTCATGATTAGGAGGGCTACATAGAAGGAATTTCTAACTACTTTGGTAATGTGATTATTGAAGGAGAGGTTGCTATCTACCTGGGTCCCCAGGTCCCTAATTACATCTTCCGTACTTAGTGGATTACCACCTATGTGATAATTTGTGGGCACTTTGTTTTTCCCAAAGGGGATGACTATGCATTTTTTAGCATTCAACTTGAGGCCATGGTTTTGACACCAGGTATCTGTCTCTATGAGACTCTTCTGTGTCAGCTGGTGAGTCGATTATGGTCCCCAGTTTGCAGTCATCTGCGAACTTGGTCAGCCATAGTCCCCCTGTGCTTGCCTGTACCTCAGAGAAGTATATACTGAACAGGAGGTGGTCCCAGGACCGAGCCCTGTGGGACACCACTTGTAACTAGTTTAGAGTCGGACATGGCACCCGCAACTCTGACCATGGGTGTTCTATCCATGAGCCAGTTGGCCACCCATCTCATGACATAGGGGTTAATGTTCAAGCTGGTGAGCTTATCTATGATGCCAGTGTGTGGAATGGTGTCAAAGGCCTTAGCGAGGTCCATGTAGGCTGTGTGGACTACCTTTCCTTCATCTATGGCCTTGGTAACTGTTTCAAAGAAGTCAACTAGGTTTAGGAGGCAGGATCTGCCTTTAACAAAGCTGAATTGGGTAGGGTCTAGTGTCTGGAGGTTCCCAATGTCTCTGTTTATGAGTTCCATGATGATTCACTCCATAGTTTTGCAGATCAGGGTAGTCAGGCTTATAGGACGATAGTTCCCTGGTTCTGTTGTGGCACCACCTTTGTGGAGTGGGATGACTGTTGCTGTACGCCATTCTTTGGGTACATAGCCTGTGGTAAAGCTGAGTCTGAACAGTGAATTTAGGTGAGGGTTTAGTACCTTTTGGAGTTCGTGTAAGATGCAGCCTGGGACACCATCCGGTCCCATTGATGCTGTGTTCTTAGCTTTGGAGAGGGCTGTTTTTACCTGCGTGTCCGTGATACCTGGGGCTCTGCATTCTTCTGGGATGGACACCGGCCCTTTTGGGGGTGAGGGGGGTAAAGTTTGCACTGAACCTGTCAGCCAGGATGTTGGCAATGTCAGTTGGTTCAGTGTATTTCTTGCCATTTTGCACTAGCTCAGAGCATATCTGAGAGTTACCACCTAGATTTTTGACATAGCTAAAGAAGGTTTTGTGGTTATCTTTAGAGTCCTTGGCAATTTTTCTTTCAAAACTGGCTTTGGATGATTTTATGAGGGATCATAGTTTCTTGCTAATATTGATCAGTGATGCCTTTCCTTTTTGGGATTTTGCTCTATCATGTAGTAGTTTCCTCCTTCTGTTGTATAGCTTATTTATGGCCGGGGACCACCAGACTGGTTTCCTCTTTTTGGAGGAGTGAGTTTTGGATTTACTTGGGATGGCTCGATCCATGCATCCCTGTAGATGCTCATAGAATGCACTTGTAAAGGATTCTGCGGTTTGGGCAGCATTATCCTTTAGCAATGGGGCTATGAAACTTTCCACTTCGGACTTGAGAAGTGTGAAGTTGGCTTTTGAAAAGTTTTTCACAGTGGTTTCCTTGACTTGGGATGGGGTCGGGTTGTGGATGTCCAGTGTGATTAGTTTATGATCTGAACTTACCAGTGAGGGGTTTACCTCTGGCGTGGAGCACTGATCCCCCATGTTGGTGATGATCAGGTCCAGTATGTTGTCACCTCTTGTGGGCATGGTGACCAGCTGTTCCAGGGCGTTTGAGTTTATAAACTCTAGGAAGCGTTGGGCAAAGGAGTTTGTACTCGAGTAGTTAACCCAGTCAATGTTTGGGTAGTTGAAATTTCCCAATATCATGGTGTTAGGTAGGACCTTTGTATTTTCCAATGTTATCAGGAATGCTGAGTGGGGGTCCTGAGACAAGGTAGGTGATCTGTAGCAGGCTATGATCTGAAAAGCAGCTTTGTCCACTGATAGTTGCATATGGATGGTCTCCGAGGCCTCATGCTGTACTACTAACCTGGAGGCGTGGGCATCCTTTATGAAAATGGACACACCTCCTCCTTTTGTATTTCGGTCCGGGTTCTTGGGCCAAAAGGTATGGTATGAGTTGTAGCCTGGTAGTGCTGGGGTGCTCTCTGGAGCTTTGAACCAGGTTTCTGTTGCTGCACAGATATCAAGTTGCTCCATGCTATGGAGTGCCTCGAGTGCATGCATTTTGAGGTTTAGACTTCTGGCATTTAGTAGCATTACCCTCAGTTTCTGGTTTCTTGTGTTGTTTATGGAGGTGGGTTTGTCTTTTGAGCCTTGTCTAAAAAAGGCACTATGGGGGTGGCAAGAGCCTTGGCCAGTATTCGAAAGCCTAGGGGCAACAGGTGCAGGCCATCTCTGGCGAAGCAGCATGGCTTGTCGAGCATGTCATCCCAGGCTGACAGACACTGGATCCCCTTTGAACGACACCAGTAGCTTAGCCAATTGTTAAAACTGATCATTTTTTCTTCATACTGTGGCATCATTCTTGGTGAGGGCAAGATGCTACTCAGGGTCAGGGTCATACTGGCCTGGGTTACATGATCAGAGAGATCCTCTATGTCTCTTTTCATGTAGTCCAGGGAGGTACGTCTCAAGTCGTTCACACCAACATGTACAATGACAGAGTCATATTTGTACTTGTTTTGGAGTGACCTGAGTGCTTGTGTTATGTGGCAGATCCTGGCACCCGACAGGCAGCTTACAGTAACCTTTTCCTTGTTCAGGCCAGTGAGTGGGACATCAGTGTGCCTGACAATAGAGTCACCTATTACTAATGTATTGGGTGTGTTGTTGTGCCTTAAGGGCTTTGGTTGTGTGGCACACTGACTTTGTGAAGTATGTGATACGTGGTTGTTGTCTTGAGGGTGGAGGTTGCTTGGATGTCTGCTTTGGAGGTCTCTGCTGCTTAGGCAGATTTTTATTTAGAGCCTCTGAGTATGTTTTTGTGTATTTATGTGTGTTGTTTGCTGGTGCATGTGTGACTGTTTGTTTTATGTGAGACTGGAAGTGTGGTGCAAGTGTTTCCCTTCTCCTCCTGGCTGGCTGTTCCAGTCATGGGTTGAGAGAGCTTGGCCTGCAGTTTGGCTGTATAGTTGCATCTCTCACATATATTTGTGTTTGTTGGAAGGAGGAGATGGTTGTCCGTGTACATGAGGCAATTGTAACATTGCCTCAAGATTCCCAGATTCACCAGCTGGCCTGGAGAGTATACCTGAAACTGCCCTTTGGACATGCCTGTATGGGTAGCCGAACTATTTTACTGATTGTCTGGAAGGGACGAACTAGGGAGCCTTGTTTGTGATTGTACATTTTTACTAGTGTGCTGTATTGTAACAATATGTATATCTGTCCTCGCTTCAGCCTATATCCTCACCTCCTTTGAAAAACTGACTTATTACCAGTTTAATTACTCTCCAAAACAAACAGCCATACTAACCTTGACCCACACCCATACTCAAATAAATATCACTTCCAATCCCAGATACCTGCTAGCCAAATACCATAGACTCTCGCATATTAAATACAACAAACTGACAGTAAAGAAAGTAAAATATCAAATAAGCTGTACATACAACCCTACTCTAAGACTAAAAAATCCCTCCTTGAAAGATGGTGATATCCACCCTAATCCAGGCCCAACCAATGTCTGCATAGTCAAAAATTACAGCCCCTATCCCACACCCCTTGTTATCCACCCCAAACCCCCCCCCCAATTCTTTCCTAATAGGTCATCTTAATATCTGCAGTATTAATAACAAAGTAGCCCATCTCCATGCCCTTCTAGATATTCACTCCTTTGACATCTTCTGCCTCACAGAAACTTGGTTAAAATATGAAACTAAAGACAAAAAAAATCATCCCCCTAGGATATAATATATTAAGACAAGACCGTAGAAAATGTAAGGGTGGGAGAATAGCAATCTTATATAAAGATTGACTTCAGATTTCCTCTTTACCTTATAACCCACCTCAGGAAAATAATACAGAAATCCTTATCTCCAGATTTCAAATCAACCCCAGCAAATCCTTATATATCATCTGTATCTGTCTTCCTCCTGGTAACAATAACAATACAATCGAGGGTATCCTAAGCCGGGTGTCCTCTACTTACCCACAAGAAACAATAATACTAGGTGACTTCAACACTGACTGGAAAACTGTCAATGCTGAAAATCCCACAACCCATATTAATCTTCATGGCTTTAGTCAAACAATTACCTCTACAACCAGAATCAACAAACCAAATAAAAAAGAGAGCACCTTAGATTGGATTCTTACTAATAATCATAAACAAGCTTATAAGGCAGGAACTCTGCCTGATGATGTAAGCGATCACACTCTGACTTACATTATAAGACAAAAGAATGATATTTCTAACCCCCCACTTACAGGATTTCATGGACCAACAAACACTTTAACCCAGTATTATTTCAAAATAAACTAAGTGCCTGTGACTGGAATCCTTTAAAATCGTCGCACTCGAAGAGGCTGTTAAACATTTCACCTCTAAATTCTTAGCTGTCCTTGATAGGCATGCTCCTGAACATTCTGTCACAATGAAGACCAAACCAGCCCCCTGGCTTTCTAAGGAAACCAGACAACAAATGTTGCTTAGAAACAAATCATGGGCTAAATGGAGAGATAACAAAACTCTGTCTGACCAACAAAAGTTTAGGCAGCTTAGAAATACTACAAAAAAGGGAATGCACACTGACAAAAAGAACTACTATTGTAAATTGCAGCAAATTCACCAAAATAACCCACAGAAGTTCTGGTCAGATATCAATCGACTCTTACTCCCAGGTCCCTCTCGTACACCAACCCCACTAGGATCCGATCATAATACCCCCCTCCAAATTGCTCATGCTTTCAATACTTTCTTCACAGAGACCAGACAGTCACTTGCCAGTCAACTATCCCCAGATAACTCAAGACTTCCTACCACCAGTTCTGGCTCTCTCCCAACATTTAAACTGCAACCCATCTCTACAGCTCTCATCTTCAAATTCATCCAAAAACTAAAGCCTTGAATCCTTCTGCTGACCAGCTACCATCTGAATACCTGCAAAAAGCAGCCAAGGTTATTGCATATCCGATATCCATCCTTATAAATAGAACCATTAATGAGGGGACCATCCCAGAAATATGGAAAATTTCCCACATTATCCCCCTACATAAAGGTGGTAACTCAAAAGTTTATTCTAACTACCGGCCTATAGCCCTTTTATCACCCTTAGCAAAAATTATGGAGAAATGCATTCACCATCAGCTATTAGACCATTTAACTCAACATAACATTCTAGCTAACTGCCAACATGGCTTTAGGCCATTTCATAGTACCACTACTGCCATCTTATCCTTCACAATTTCCATCAACAGAAATTGCAACAATAATATCCTCTCATCTGCACTCTTTATCGATCTCTCAAAAGCTTTCGACATGGTAAACCATGCCCTTCGTATTAATATTCTAAAATCCCTTTCCCTTGACACTTTGGCTGTCCAATGGTTCAAGTCCTACTTCAGCAACAGGCAACAGGCAGTTCTCTGGGAGAATAGTCTATCATCCCTCCTGCCAGTCACCCTTGGAGTCCCTCAGGGCTCTATTCTAGGACCTCGCCTTTTCTCACTATTCATCGATGACCTCCATGTAGCAATTCCTCAAGCCACCTGCATACTATATGCAGACAATTCGACAATCATATGTTCAGCTAACTCCCCCTCAGAACTACATTCTTCAACTCAGAAGGTATTCAACATAGTCAAGACATGATTCTTGAAACGTTGCCTCCTTCTAAATGCCAAAAAAACTAAGCTCCTACTCTTTGTACCTACCAGTAAGTCCTCCCATGTAGACTTCTCAGTCAGTTCCAATAACGGTACCCTCATATCCCCAGACTCTACCACTAAACTGTTAGGAATCACAATTGATAATAACCTTCATTTTGATAGCCATATAAACAACACTATAAAATCAGTAAACAAAAAAATTGGCTCCTTATACAGAATTAAACCCTTTTTAATGCCATCAGCCAGAACCAAAATTGCCCACTCTCACTTAATCACAACTCTTCTATACGCCTCACCCATATACACTAACTTAAAAAAATAATAATCTTATCAAACTAGCTAATTCCTATGAGAGCATTGCCAAATTTGCTACTGGTAATTTCTTTAGAACCCACCACTGTCTGAATCTACTGCAGCTAGGCTGGCTAGAACTACAAAATCATCTGTTATTTTCTCAACTCACCACTGCCCACAAGCTATTCTACCAACCTAGCATCACTCCTATACTCTCTATCCTCATAATTCCCTACAAAAATCTAAATTCACTATGCTCTTCTAGCAAACGTCTACCACCATAAGTAAGTCCAACAACTCGGCAGGGGATTCCCTGTTCTCTAACACTTTAGGTAAAAACTGGAACCTTTTACCTAAAGAACTAACTTTACTTCCCTCTCTGCCTCTCTTTAAACAAAACCTCAAAAACCACCTGAAGATCTATTGGTTATGCCCCTGCAGCCCCCGACTAATCATTTGTTTCACTACTTCTTGTCTCCTTTTCTCACTTTTTTCTTACTAACTCTACTGCATATCCCTTTAAGGGCAGTACTGTAACTAGCAATCCTAAAACAACCTGTTGTACTGTAATTTACCTATGTATTATACTGTATATCGACTTGTCTTATACTGTCTGACACTGTTTAGTGTAATACTTCTTTTTATTATTTCGTGCATATTTTTTGTTATTTTTTTTACACTGTGTAAATATTGTTTATAAATTCTGTGTGCTACTTTCGGAGCTTTTCTCCCCAGGCCTCGACTGAAAATGGAAGTATATCCAGTTAGACTAGCCCGGTTAACAAACGTAAAATAAAAATAAAAATAAAATAAATAAAATTGCATTCAAAACAGTGATGTTAGGTCAGCCAATGACAATGTTGCCTTGCTCAGCTCTTTTGCATATGGCTTTTATATTTCCCACTGAATTGTCATCTCACTGTATCTTCATTATACCAATATGTTGATTGGTGGCTGTTCATATGGCTCATTACATACACATTCACCAGGGTTACAGTTGACATTCACACACTAACACAAATGTGCAGGGCATGCATACAAGACAGGAAACAAGGAAGTAGTGATATTCTGTCAGATAGTCTGCTGGCCAATATTCTAAGACATATATCACAAGTATTAAGCAGTGCAAATTGCACTATTAGTATTATATTGTCATTTTCACAGTGTTATGCAAGGTAGACTCATAGGTGTTGCATGGCACAGTGTCATGACATGATTCTTTTCAAATGTCAGCGTATGTAAATGTGCTGGCTTTGTGCATGTTCGTCATTCAAAATGATGACTGATAAAAATTATTCAGATACTGTCAGGATTTCCACTGGTAAAGTGTGTCATGCATACCATGACATGGCCTGGAGTCAGCTGCTCACATTGTGTCATGCATGCAGTGGCCCTGATATGGGCCAGTATTGAACACATCCATAATTATAGAAAATAGGACATAGGGAATGTGTTATGTGCATGAGGAGCCATCCACTAGCAGCAAATATATTTATTATACCTGTCTTACATAATCATTTTAGGCCATTTCATCTGAGAATGTGTTTTTAATGACACTTGCAATGTATGCTGATATACCTTTATTCTCATATGCAGACATCACACATCGACGAGATGTTACTAAATGTCTGTTAGATCGCAGATGTGCACATCGGTTTCAGATTTGATGTCATCTATGATTTTCACAGGAAGGTGTGGCATGATAGACATTTGGTTTTCATTGTTATGGTTTTGATTACTGATATACATCACATATAGTGGTACACTTGACTATGGTAACAACGTATTGTAAGGTTTCATACTGACTGTTTTCTGCCTCTGCATTTTGTCACACTGGGTATTTTATGTAGTCATGTAGTAGCAGGTATGCATATGTACTTTCTTTCTTGTCCTGTGATTTGCCTTGACAGACCATGGAATCATAGACAATCACCCATCAGATGTCAGGGATGAGCACATGCCAGACCACTTCCCGAGTCCTCTGATGACAGCAACTGTGATGGGGATGAGAATGATGATGAGAAAGTTGGACCTGCATGAGCCATCATCCCTACTGCACCCGGAGAAGGCAACTCCACAGCACCCCCACAAGATAATTACTGGGAAAAGATCTAGGAGTTAATGACTGATGTCTTTCCAACACAGATGAGGGACATCATGGGGAATTTTTTCCAAGATATGGCACAGGCTATGAGGGACTCATTCTGGGAAATAGTCTGTGAGATCATTTGTGATGTTCATCCCCATCAAGGCAGGCCGAAAGAACTGTAAGTATTGTCTGTGTATTCCACTTGTATAATGCAGCCACCACAGTATTTGTCATATAAGTAATTGGAATGTATAGGCACACTTGTGTATGCTTAGCAATTTGCTGCCATGCTCATGTGATACAGGGCCAAATGTACACTGCAGATGTCATGTGACATTTAACATTATGTTGCAATGGCTACATCACATACATTACCACATTAGGCTTTCATTCAACATTCAGCTGTCCATGAGCTTATACAGTTAACTTACTGCTACCACTGCAACAATTCCACTGTGTGTATATGTGTGTATATATATGTGTGTGTGTATGTGTGTGTGTGTGTGTGTGTGTGTGTGTGTGTGTGTGTGTGTGTGTGTGTGTGTGTGTGTGTGTATATATATATATATATATATATATATATATATATATATATGTGTGTGTGTGTGTGTGTGTGTGTATGTGTTATTGACAGCAACTCACAAACAACATTGCCCATATTCCACATATACCACAGTTTTATTTGTGGTTTGCCATGTTATGTATGTTCAACAGAAAGACATGTCCTTGCCACTGTGTTTTGGATGACACTTGTCATGTTGTCACACTGGCATACTGGCGTTGTGTGTGGCATGTCTTGGCAATAATTATGTCATGTTGTTTCATATAAAAGTGTGTACTACATATAGATAGTCCTCCTTTACTGAATACTTAGACAGCCAATGTTTCATTCATGTAAAGACCATGATAAAGACAATTTGTTCATTAACATTACAGTATGCTTTTTTTGGCCTATGTTACATTTCCACAGCCATTCCTTATTTACACAAATTTACACAATTCAGCAAATGGTGAACGCAAGCACTGATTTGTGTACATGTCTCTACACATATTCCGATCAATAGAGAAACACCATTGTACCTGGTGCTGTGAGTAGTCATTTTCTTCATGTTAATGCACTATAATATTG